>NC_133115.1:13754136-13801240 GCF_022965805.1 Primulina eburnea
GGTCGCCACAACATCGCGACCAGAAACAATAGTCCTAGGAATGCCATGCAACCTAGCGACTTCTCTAAATAACAAATCCGCAAAGTTTGAAGCATCATCGGTTTTATGACAAGCTATAAAATGTGTCATCTTGGAGAATCTATCCACAACAACGAAAATAGAATCCCTCCCCTTCTTAGTCCTAGGCAACCCAAAATAAAATCCATAGAAATGTCAATCCAAGTTCTTTTTAAGAATAGCACGCAAATGTGTTCCCAAAGTTCTATTGACAACTTCAGTTTGTCCATTCGTTTGAGGATGACAAGTAGTAGTAAACAACAATTTTGTGCCAAGTTTAGCCCAGAAAGTCTTCCAAAGTAACTCAATAATTTAACATCGCGACCAGAAACAATAGTCCTAGGCATACCATGCAACCTAGCGACTTCTCTAAAGAACAAATCCGCAATGTTTGAAGCATCATCGGTTTTATGACAAGCTATAAAATGTGTCATCTTAGAGAATCTATCCACAACAACAAAAATAGAATATCTCCCCTTCTTAGTCCTAGGCAACCCAAAATAAAGTCCATAGAAATGTCAATCCAAGTTCTTTTTAAGAATAGCACGCAAAAGTGTTCCCAAAGTTCTATTGAAAACTTGAGTTTGTCCATCCGTTTGAGGAGGACAAGTAGTAGAAAACAACAATTTTGTGCCAAGTTTAGCACATAAAGACTTTCAAAAGTAACTCAAGAATTTAACATCGCGATCAAAAGCAATAGTCATAGTCATGCCATGCAACTTAACGACTTCTCTAAAGAATAAATCCGCAATGTTTGAAGCATCATCGGTTTTATGACAAGCTATAAAATGGGCCATCTTAGAGAATCTATCCACTACAACGAAAATAGAATCCCTCCCTTTCTTAGTCCTAGGCAACCCAAAATAAAGTCCATAGAAATGTCAATCCAAGTTCTTTTTAAGAATAGCACGCAAAAATGTTCCCAAAGTTCTATTGACAACTTGAGTTTGTCCATCCGTTTGAGGATGACAAGTAGTAGAAAACAACAATTTTGTGCCATGTTTAGCCCATAAAGTCTTCCAAAAGTAACTCAATAATTTAACACCGCGACCAGAAACAATAGTACAAGGCATGCCATGCAACCTAGCGACTTCTCTAAAGAACAAATCCGCATTGTTTGAAGCATCGTCGGTTTTAGGACAGGCTATAAAATGTGCCATCTTAGAGAATCTATCCACAACAATGAAAATAGAATCCCTCCCTTTCTTAGTCCTAGGCAACCCAAAATAAAGTCCATAGAAATGTCAATCCAAGTTCTTTTAAGAATTGCACGCAAAAGTGTTCCCAAAGTTCTATTGAAAACTTGAGTTTGTCCATCCGTTTGAGGATGACAAGTAGTAGAAAACAACAATTTTGTACCAATTTTAGCCCAGAAAGTCTTCCAAAAGTAACTCAAGAATTTAACATCGCGACCAGAAACAATAGTCCTAGGAATGCCATGAATCCTAGCGACTTCTCTAAATAACAAATCCGCAATGTTTGAAGCGTCTTCGGTTTTATGACAAGCTATAAAATGTGCCATCTTAGAGAATCTATCCACAACAACAAACATAGAATCCCTCCCCTTCTTATTCCTAGGCAAACACAAAATAAAGGCCATAGAAATGTCAATCCAAGTTCATTTTAAGAATAGCACGCAAAAGTGTTCCCAAAGTTCTATTGACCACTTCAGTTTGTCCATTCGTTTGAGGATGACAAGTAGTAGTAAACAACAATTTTGTGCCAAGTTTAGCACAGAAAGTCTTCCAAAAGTAACTCAATAATTTAATATCGCGACCAGAAACAATAGTCCTAGGCATGCCATGCAACCTAGCGACTTCTCTAAAGAACAAATCCGCAATGTTTGAAGCATCACCGGTTTTATGACAAGCTATAAAATGTTTCATCTTATAGAAACTATTCACAACAACAAAAATAGAATCCCTCCCCTTCTTAGTCCTAGGCAACCCAAAATAAAGTCCACAGAAATGTCAATCCAAGTTCTTTTTAAGAATAGCACGCAAAAGTGTTCCCAAAGTTCTATTGACAACTTCAGTTTGTCCATCCGTTTGAGGAGGACAAGTAGTAGAAAACAACAATTTTGTGCCAAGTTTAGCACATAAAGTTTTCCAAAAGTAACGCAAGAATTTAACATCGCGAACAGAAGCAATAGTCCTAGTCATGCCATGCAACCTAACGACTTCTCTAAAGAACAAATCCGCAATGTTTGAAGCATCATCGGTTTTATGACAAGCTATAAAATGTGTCATCTTAGAGAATCTATCCACAACAACGAAAATAGAATCCCTCCCTTTCTTAGTCCTAGGCAACCCCAAAATAAAGTCCTTAGAAATGTCAATCCAAGTTCTTTTTAAGAATAGCACGCAAAAGTGTGCCCAAAGTTCTATTGACAACTTCAGTTTGTCCATCCGTTTGAGGATGACAAGTAGTAGAAAACAACAATTTTGTGCCAATTTTAGCCCAGAAAGTCTTCCGAAAGTAACTCAATAATTTAACACCGCGACCAGAAACAATAGTCATAGGCATGCCATGCAACGTAGCAACTTCTCTAAAGAACAAATCCGCAATGTTTGAAGCATCATCGGTTTTATGACAAACTATAAAATGTGCCATCTTAGAGAATCTGTAGTGACCCGTTCCAGAATCACCTACTAATCAGAACTTAAGCATGCAATTAACTTAATAAAACTGAATCAGATAAACAGCGGAAAAACAACATATACAGCCCGATCGAATCAGTAAGTACGAATACTAAAACAACCAAATCAAACTAAATCCCAAGAATAAAATACCAGCAACTACAGGTCAACCCCTGCTAGCTCCCTGTCCTCTCCCTCCTGGACCGTCCAACCTGAGACCTGCCCCATCGAATAGGGTGTCCAAAACAGAGATAAACCGAGGACGTGAGCATAAAACGCTCAGTACCGAAAGAATGAGTATACAAGACTATGACATGCATGTATGCAAAATGTACTGGATACCAGGGTCTGGGTATAACGAAAAACTGCTCAGGCAAATGACGTCAAGGTATGTAGCACTCTGCGCCGTCGCACCAGGAGGTGGCTCCCATACCATAAACCTGTGGATATACCGGTATCCTGACCACCGTCGGCCAACGGGGTCCAACCATCCACAACAACCGAGGGCTGAGCACCCTCTGAACAGGCTATCTCAAAAGATAAACAGGCCCAACATGATTATGCAAATGCCGCATAATAAACCATGCATCATATGTCAGATAATAATGCAACACATAAACATGCAACACATAGTAAAGCATACTCAACCAGGATATCTCGGATAGTACTTCCGTACCTCAAACCAGTAGATCCTAGTAATCAGCCCTAGAATCAAGCCTACAATCCAAGTGATACCATATCACTAAACCACATCTAAAAGCCTTAACTAGACTAATAGATACTTCCAAATCTCAAGGGAACCTAGAACCATACCTGCGTCCGTAGTCAGCCCACTGATGCCGCTAGCTCCCAACTAGAGCACAGCTCCGCTACAAAGCCAGTAGCTCCCTGCTAGTGCCCGAACCTCGGGAAAAGCTAGAAACCCATCAGAAACGACTAAAACGCTCTGGAACTCTCGGAATTGGTAATTGAAAAGTGAAGTCTCGCGCCTCTATTTATAGACGACGATCGGACGATCCGATCCACTTCGGAAGATCCGATCCTGTGCACTTCGGACGATCCGATCCACTTCGGACGTTCCGAACTCTGCATGTCTTCCACGTGTCCAGCCACCTGTCTTCGGACGATCCGAACCTCTTCGGACGATCCGAACCCTGACACGGTCTACTGTTGACAAGACTCGGTCTGACACCGAACCGAACGGTCCATCCGAACCCACTTCGGACGATCCGAACCTCTTCGGACGGTCCGATCCTGGTTCGTTCCTTCCGAACTCGCAGAATATAATTAATCCAATAATTACTCAATTTAGGCATCGGGATACTACATTCTCCCCCTCTAAAAAGGATTTCGTCCGCGAAATCGAGTCTGAAGAATAACAATTCTGAACAATCAATACATTCATCTCAAGAATGAATTACAAATTGAAAGCCCAACTGAAATTACAATCATAACTGAAAATGCTACAACTAGAACAACTCAGGATGCTCTGACCGCATGCGACTCTCTAGTTCCCAAGTAGCTTCTTCAGTACCTCGGCGCTGCCACTGCACTAAGACAAGAGGAATAGTCTTATTCCGCAGTACCTTATCCTTCCGGTCTAAGATCGAAACCGGTCTTTCTACAAAAGACAAATCCGGATTCACTGAACTTCTGTCGGATGCAAAACATGGGACTCATCCGCTACGTATCGTCTCAACAAGGACACATGAAACACATTGTGAACACTAGACAGATACGGTGGCAAGGCTAATCTGTAGGCCAAATCTCCCACACATTCCAAGATCTCAAAAGGACCAATGAATCTCGGAGATAGCTTACCCTTGAGTCCAAATCTCAGAATCCTCCGAAAAGGTGATACCTTGAGAAACACTTTCTCGCCTGCATCAAAATGAAGAGGCCTGCGCTTGGTGTTCGCATAACTCGCTTGTCGATCCTGAGACACTCAACTTGCTACGATGAGCCTGGGATGAACACTTTCTCGCCTGCATCAAAATGAAGAGGCCTGCGCTTGTCGATCCTCAAATCCTTATACATCTTGTTGCTCCCCGGATGAACACTCAACTTGCTACGATGAGCCTGGGACAAAATCTTCTCCCTCAAAGTGTCATCCTCCGGTACAACAACACGACCAGATAAGCACAAAAGACCCTGAGACTGATAGTGGAAACCAGAAGTATTATCTCCATCAGCCAACCGAGCTAATTTCTGAACCTTAGAATCAGACATCTGAGCATCTCTAATCCGAGAGTACAACACTGGTTCAGACAAAATAGTAGCCACACGGATACTCTCTGATCCCTTCCGATGCTTATAATTGAATCCCATCGAACAGAAATCCTGAATAATCCCAGATACAGCACAAGTCTGAAGAGCAGACAATCTCACCTTGCGACTAAGAGCATCAGCCGTGAGATTCGCAGATCCTGGATGATACTTGATCTCACAATCATAATCCTTGAGTAGATCCATCCAGCGACGCTGACGCATGTTCAACTCTGCCTGAGTGAACAGATACTTCAAACTCTTATGATCGGTGAAAATCTCAAATCGCTCACCATATAGATAATGGCGCCAGATTTTCAAAGCAAAAACGATCGCTGCTAATTCCAGATCATGAACAGGATAGTTCTCCTCATGAGGCTTCAACTGCCTCGACGCATAAGCAATCACATGCTCATTCTGCATCAAAACACACCCTAGACCCTGCAAAGAGGCGTCGGTGTAAACACTAAAACCACCAGATCCAGCCGGTAAGGCCAAAACAGGCGCAGATGTCAACCGTCTGCGAAGCTCCAAGAAACTCTCTTCGCACTCTGATGTCCACTCAAATGAAACATCTTTCCGAGTGAGCTGAGTAAGTGGCTTAGCAATCTGAGAGAAGTTGACAATGAAGCGGCGATAATACCCAGCCAATCCCAGAAAACTGCGGATCTCGGCTACTGTCGTCGGACGCGACCAGTTCAATACCGCCTCCACCTTGCTCGGGTCAACTGAAACTCCCTCGCTAGAAATAACATGACCAAGGAATACAACCCTGTCAATCCAAAACTCGCATTTACTCAACTTCGCATAAAGCTGATTCTCGCGAAGTATCTGTAAAATAATTCTCAAGTGTTGTACGTGTTCTCGCTGATCACGCGAATAGATTAAGATATCATCTATGAACACCACAACAAATTTATCCAAGAAGTCTCGAAATACCCGATTCATCAGATCCATAAAAACTGCTGGTGCATTCGTCACCCCAAAAGGCATAACCAGAAACTCATAATGCCCATACCGGGTCCTGAATGCAATCTTTGATATATCTCCCTGATGAACTCGAAGTTGATGATAACCAGACCTTAAATCGATCTTGGAATACACAGAGGTACCTTGCAGTTGATCAAATAAATCATCAATCCGTGGCAACGGATACTTATTCTTTATCGTAGCACGATTCAACTGCCGATAATCTATGCAGAGCCGCATAGAACCATCCTTCTTTTTGACAAAAAGAACTGGTGCTCCCCACGGGGACACACTGGGTCGAATATACCCCTTGTCAAGAAGATCCTGCAACTGCTGTTTCAATTCTTGCATCTCTGATGGAGCTAAACGATAAGGAGCTCTGGAGATTGGTGCCGTGCCTGGCACTAAATCAATGCTGAAATCCACTTCCCGAACTGGAGGAAAACCAGGAATCTCCTCGGGAAAAACATCCGGAAAATCGCAAACCACTGGAATGTCACTGACCCCGACACTGTCTGCGGACGAATCAATAGCATAGATAAGGTAGCCTTCTCCGCCCGACTCTAAGGCACGACAGGCTTTCAGAGCAGAAACCACAGGCATCGGGGGTCGCGCTCCCTCTCCATAGAAAAACCAACTGTCGCCCTCCACTGGACGAAACTGCACGAACTTCTGGTAACAGTCCACAGTAGCTCTATACACAGTCAGCACATCTATTCCCAGAATGCAATCAAAATCCTCCATCGCAAGAATCATCAAATTAGCAGTTAAGATATTACCCTCAATCTCTAGAGGACAACCCATCACTAGACGTTTAGCTAACACCGAATGACCCATCGGTTTGGAAACAGATACCACAATGTCCAAAGAAGTGAAAGGTAAAGCATGACGCTTAGCAAACCTCGCAGATATAAATGAATGCGATGCACCAGTATCAATGAGAACGTAAGCAGGTAATCCACATAAATTACAAATACCTGCAATAACTCTCTCGTTCTCCTCAGCAGCCTGATCCTGGTTAAGAGCAAAGACCTGCCCTTGAGTACGCGGTCGGAGGTTAGAGCCCTGAGTAGACTGTCCCTGCTGTGGCCTCTGATGAACTGAAGCCTGAGAACCAGATCCTGATCCTCCACCCATCTGTGGACAATCTCTCTTCATGTGGCCCATCTCACCGCACCTGAAACAAGCACCCGCAACTCTGCGACAACGCTCTGTCGGATGGTCCTTCCCGCAATGCTGACACGGGCCCTTCTTCTTCCCAAAATGGTGAACTCCTCCAGATCCAGAGGAAGAAGAAGTAGATCCAGCCTTCTTAAATGATTGGGCACGGGGACCCAAAGAACTAGTAGGACGAGCAGACTGCATGGCTCGACCCCTCAGCAAACTGCCCTCTGCCTGGCGACAACGGTTCACAAGGCCCTCATACGACGTCGGATCATCACAGACCACGACCCGATCATAAATCTCCTGATTGAGGCCCTGAAGAAAATGATTATACTTGGCCACCGCATTGTCACTGACGTGCGGAACATATGGGAGCAACTCAAAGAACTTCTGCTGATACTCATCAACAGACAAACTCCCCTGCTTCAGATTGATCAACTCAATCGCCTTGGTCTGCAGAAGAGCTGGCGGAAAGTAAAGCAGCATGAAAGCAGCTCGAAAATCGGCCCAAAGAACTCGGCCCTGTCGCTGAACTATCGGTGCAGAGGTAGACCTCCACCACTTACGTGCACCGCCCTCCAGCAAGAAATCAAGGGTATCCATCTGCTGCTCCGCCGAGCACTGGAAAGACTTGAAACAGCTCTCCATCCTCTCAAGCCAGTTCTCCGCAACATCCGGAGTCTCGCCGCCCGAAAGAGGTTTCGGCCCCATCTGCAAGAACCTATGCATACTGAAACTCCGAGGCTCATCTCGTCGGTGTGGACGACGTTCCCGATGCTCTCGACGTCGCTCCCGATCGTCGCGGTCTCCCCAGCGTCCCACGCTGCCATGACTACTAGCATCGTCGTCAAAACCAGACATCTCTACAAAAAGTCACCAGAGATTAGACCCAAAAGAACAGTTCTAAATCCCAAAATCTTAATGCATGCTCTGATACCATAAATGTAGTGACCCGTTCCAGAATCACCTACTAATCAGAACTTAAGCATGCAATTAACTTAATAAAACTGAATCAGATAAACAGCGGAAAAACAACATATACAGCCCGATCGAATCAGTAAGTACGAATACTAAAACAACCAAATCAAACTAAATCCCAAGAATAAAATACCAGCAACTACAGGTCAACCCCTGCTAGCTCCCTGTCCTCTCCCTCCTGGACCGTCCAACCTGAGACCTGCCCCATCGAATAGGGTGTCCAAAACAGAGATAAACCGAGGACGTGAGCATAAAACGCTCAGTACCGAAAGAATGAGTATACAAGACTATGACATGCATGTATGCAAAATGTACTGGATACCAGGGTCTGGGTATAACGAAAAACTGCTCAGGCAAATGACGTCAAGGTATGTAGCACTCTGCGCCGTCGCACCAGGAGGTGGCTCCCATACCATAAACCTGTGGATATACCGGTATCCTGACCACCGTCGGCCAACGGGGTCCAACCATCCACAACAACCGAGGGCTGAGCACCCTCTGAACAGGCTATCTCAAAAGATAAACAGGCCCAACATGATTATGCAAATGCCGCATAATAAACCATGCATCATATGTCAGATAATAATGCAACACATAAACATGCAACACATAGTAAAGCATACTCAACCAGGATATCTCGGATAGTACTTCCGTACCTCAAACCAGTAGATCCTAGTAATCAGCCCTAGAATCAAGCCTACAATCCAAGTGATACCATATCACTAAACCACATCTAAAAGCCTTAACTAGACTAATAGATACTTCCAAATCTCAAGGGAACCTAGAACCATAACTGCGTCCGTAGTCAGCCCACTGATGCCGCTAGCTCCCAACTAGAGCACAGCTCCGCTACAAAGCCAGTAGCTCCCTGCTAGTGCCCGAACCTCGGGAAAAGCTAGAAACCCATCAGAAACGACTAAAACGCTCTAGAACTCTCGGAATTGGTAATTGAAAAGTGAAGTCTCGCGCCTCTATTTATAGACGACGATCGGACGATCCGATCCACTTCGGAAGATCCGATCCTGTGCACTTCGGACGATCCGATCCACTTCGGACGTTCCGAACTCTGCATGTCTTCCACGTGTCCAGCCACCTGTCTTCGGACGATCCGAACCTCTTCGGACGATCCGAACCCTGACACGGTCTACTGTTGACAAGACTCGGTCTGACACCGAACCGAACGGTCCATCCGAACCCACTTCGGACGATCCGAACCTCTTCGGACGGTCCGATCCTGGTTCGTTCCTTCCGAACTCGCAGAATATAATTAATCCAATAATTACTCAATTTAGGCATCGGGATACTACAGAATCTATCCACAACAACGAAAATAGAATCCCTCCCTTTCTTAGTCCTAGGCAACCCAAAATAAAGTCCATAGAAATGTCAATCCAAGTTCTTTTTAAGAATAGCACGCAAAAGTGTTCCCAAAGTTCTATTGAAAACTTGAGTTTGTCCATCCGTTTGAGGATGACAAGTAGTAGAAAACAACAATTTTGTACCAAGTTTATCCCATAAAGTATTCCAAAAGTAACTCAAGAATTTAACATCGCGATCAAGAGCAATAGTCCTAGTCATGCCATGCAATCTAACAACTTCTCTAAAGAACAAATCCGCAATGTTTAAAGCATCATCGGTTTTATGACAAGCTATAAAATGTGCCATCTTAGAGAATCTATCCACAACAACGAAAATAGAATCCCTCCCTTTCTTAATCCTAGGCAACCCAAAATAAATTTAATATAAATGTCAATCCAAGTTCTTTTTAAGAATAGCACGCAAAAGTGTTCCCAAAGTTCTATTGAAATCTTGAGTTTGTCCATCCGTTTGAGGATGACAAGTAGTAGAAAACAACAATTTTGTGCCAAGTTTAGCCCATAAAGTCTTCCAAAAGTAACTCAATAATTTAACACCGCGACCAGAAACAATAGTCCTAGGCATGCCATGCAACGTAGCGACTTCTCTAAAGAACAAATCCGCAATGTTTGAAGCATCATCGGTTTTATGACAAGCTATAAAATGTGTCATCTTATAGAATCTATTCACAACAACAAAAATAGAATCCCTCCCCTTCTTAGTCCTAGGCAACCCAAAATAAAGTCCACAGAAATGTCAATCCAAGTTCTTTTTAAGAATAGCACGCAAAAGTGTTCCCAAAGTTCTACTGACAACTTCAGTTTGTCCATCCGTTTGAGGAGAACAAGTAGTAGAAAACAACAATTTTGTGCCAAGTTTAGCACATAAAGTTTTCCAAAAGTAACGCAAGAATTTAACATCGCGAACAGAAGCAATAGTCCTAGTCATGCCATGCAACCTAACGACTTCTCTAAAGAACAAATCCGCAATGTTTGAAGCATCATCGGTTTTATGACAAGCTATAAAATGTGTCATCTTAGAGAATCTATCCACAACAACGAAAATAGAATCCCTCCCTTTCTTAGTCCTAGGCAACCCCAAAATAAAGTCCTTAGAAATGTCAATCCAAGTTCTTTTTAAGAATAGCACGCAAAAGTGTGCCCAAAGTTCTATTGACAACTTCAGTTTGTCCATCCGTTTGAGGATGACAAGTAGTAGAAAACAACAATTTTGTGCCAATTTTAGCCCAGAAAGTCTTCCGAAAGTAACTCAATAATTTAACACCGCGACCAGAAACAATAGTCATAGGCATGCCATGCAACGTAGCAACTTCTCTAAAGAACAAATCCGCAATGTTTGAAGCATCATCGGTTTTATGACAAACTATAAAATGTGCCATCTTAGAGAATCTATCCACAACAACGAAAATAGAATCCCTCCCTTTCTTAGTCCTAGGCAACCCAAAATAAAGTCCATAGAAATGTCAATCCAAGTTCTTTTTAAGAATAGCACGCAAAAGTGTTCCCAAAGTTCTATTGAAAACTTGAGTTTGTCCATCCGTTTGAGGATGACAAGTAGTAGAAAACAACAATTTTGTACCAAGTTTATCCCATAAAGTATTCCAAAAGTAACTCAAGAATTTAACATCGCGATCAAGAGCAATAGTCCTAGTCATGCCATGCAATCTAACAACTTCTCTAAAGAACAAATCCGCAATGTTTAAAGCATCATCGGTTTTATGAAAAGCTATAAAATGTGCCATCTTAGAGAATCTATCCACAACAACGAAAATAGAATCCCTCCCTTTCTTAATCCTAGGCAACCCAAAATAAATTTAATATAAATGTCAATCCAAGTTCTTTTTAAGAATAGCACGCAAAAGTGTTCCCAAAGTTCTATTGAAATCTTGAGTTTGTCCATCCGTTTGAGGATGACAAGTAGTAGAAAACAACAATTTTGTGCCAAGTTTAGCCCATAAAGTCTTCCAAAAGTAACTCAATAATTTAACACCGCGACCAGAAACAATAGTCCTAGGCATGCCATGCAACGTAGCGACTTCTCTAAAGAACAAATCCGCAATGTTTGAAGCATCATCGGTTTTATGACAAGCTATAAAATGTGTCATCTTATAGAATCTATTCACAACAACAAAAATAGAATCCCTCCCCTTCTTAGTCCTAGGCAACCCAAAATAAAGTCCACAGAAATGTCAATCCAAGTTCTTTTTAAGAATAGCACGCAAAAGTGTTCCCAAAGTTCTACTGACAACTTCAGTTTGTCCATCCGTTTGAGGAGAACAAGTAGTAGAAAACAACAATTTTTTGCCAAGTTTAGCACATAAAGTTTTCCAAAAGTAACTCAAGAATTTAACATCGCGAACAGAAGCAATAGTCCTAGTCATGCCATGCAACCTAACGACTTCTCTAAAGAACAAATCCGCAATGTTTGAAGCATCATCGGTTTTATGACAAGCTATAAAATGTGTCATCTTAGAGAATCTATCCACAACAACGAAAATAGAATCCCTCCCTTTCTTAGTCCTAGGCAACCCCAAAATAAAGTCCTTAGAAATGTCAATCCAAGTTCTTTTTAAGAATAGCACGCAAAAGTGTGCCCAAAGTTCTATTGACAACTTCAGTTTTTCCATCCGTTTGAGGATGACAAGTAGTAGAAAACAACAATTTTGTGCCAATTTTAGCCCAGAAAGTCTTCCAAAAGTAACTCAAGAATTAAACATCGCGATCAAAAGCAATAGTCCTAGTCATGCCATGCAATCTAACGACTTCTCTAAAGAACAAATCCGCAATGTTTGAAGTATCATCGGTTTTATGACAAGCTATAAAATGTGTCATCTTAGAGAATCTATCCACAACAACGAAAATAGAATCCCTCCCTTTCTTAGTCCTAGGCAACCCCAAAATAAAGTCCATAGAAATGTCAATCCAAGTTCTTTTTAAGAATAGCACGCAAAAGTGTTCCCAAAGTTGAAAGCGGACCGGTTACGGTGGCCGGAAGCGCAACGGAAGTCAAAAATTTTTAATTTTTAGCACATATTTTCGGCCACCCCTAGATTTATTGTGTAATATTTACAAAACAACATGCATAGGATGTAAGAAGATATTACCTATCAACCTCTTGAGGTTGATGTTTGGCACCAACTTTGTTGTGAACAACAAAGCTCTTCAAAAGGGAAGACAAGTCTACAAGCTCCTCCTCCTTTGCTTCAAAATCAAGCCCACCACTAGCAATGTAAATCCCTTCTTGTTTTGCACTAGAAAAACAAGAAGATATTTCAAGGAGAAGACTTTTATTCTCCAACACTTGAAGAACAAAAGAGAGAAAAATTTGAGAGAATTTTGAAGAGAGATTTCGGCCAAGTGAGAGAGGGAATGAGAGAGTGAAGTCTAGTCTTGGGTGTGTGTAAAGTTGGGAGACAAAGTTGCATGCTTTTTGAATTTTTTAATAAAAAGTAATCCACACCTCTTCACCTCCCAAGCATGCAAACCCTAGCATGTCATGTATATAATATGGTTTTTAACACATTAAAAACCATGGACTAAATTTTAATTATCTCAAACATATTTGAGATAAATTAAATACTACTTGAATTTATTCAAGTCCCACTAGTTAAATAATTATTTTAATTGAGCTCTACAAGACTCAATATTATTTAATTAATTCAACACTTGAATTATTTTTAATTATTTGGACTCTACTAGGTCCACTAGTGTTTAATTAATTCAACACTTGAATTAATTTAATTTAGTCCACAATAATGTTTATGAAAATCACAATTTTCAACTACATTATTTACTTGGCCAAATTTTAATCTTAGGAACACTTCCATAAATTAAAATTTATATTTCTCTCTTAGAAGTCATACTTCTATTTTTCTTTACGCTTATAAACACATTTATAAGTCGTTCAACACTTTGAACTATTTTACTTCTCATCGGGATTTACAAAGCTAGTACTTGTGTGGCCCTCAATGGTTCATTGATACAACTAGCCGTGGGTTCACATCTCTATGTGATTCGGACTAAACATGTCCTTATTCGAGCATACCCCAATTGCTCCATTCTTACTTATCAACTCTTTGATAATAAGAACGTCGAACTCAAGTCTGATAATACCCAACCAATCACGTTAAATGCCTAGCAGCATCGCTTACCTGATTCCCTAGGTATCACATGATAGTGCCTGCAAGAACCATTCAATTATGGTTAGCGTACAGTACGGTCCCTTCAACTCATATATCCCGACCGATTCGACAACTATTGGTTTATCGAGAGTTGTCAATGAATCGATACTATGTGTCATGTTGTGGTTGCATCGATGGTGTAATCTATGAAACCCCTTTCATAATTACCACCATACTCTGATCAGATATTTCAACCCACACATACATGAAAAACACATAGGATATCCATACCCGTAGGTAAGCGGTGAATCCCCGGCTACAATTTATCGACTCCTATATGTTTCGCCGTAACACCCAACCTTGCCACCTGATGACCCATAAGAGTCGGTAAACAAGTCAAAGTGAAACGCTAGCACATAGAGTCTCAATGTTGTCCCGGGTCACAAGGACTAATGGTGTACAACCATAAACTAGGACCTTTCCACTCGATAAGTGAGAACCACATGGAAAGTCCTTCATAGAGGGTTGTTCAGTGCACTCTACAAGGAGCACCTATCTGCATGCTCGGACATCACAATGTCCCCTACCAATGAAACATGGTACTCACATCGCAGATACTAGTCTCTAACTCGAGCGGCCTTTATCCTTCTTAGTGGCGGCTGAATCGACTAGGAACCGTTTAGAATATACAGTATTCAAAATATGAGTTTCATGATACTCATCATATGAGCATCTCATATTCTTTCTACTATATGTATATTCAAGGACTTTATCTATGCAACTCATATGGGTATAAAGATAAAGATGCGCCAAATTAATAAATTCAAATATTATTAAAATAAAGATCGTTTATACAAGAGTTTCATCGTGAACAGTCGGCCAACACTTGGCTCGACGTGCACCTACTCTAACAATCTCCCACTTGCACTAGAGCCAACTACCCATATACTTTTGACCCATTGATTCGCGATGCTTCTCGAATGATGGTTCTGGTAAAGGCTTAGTTAGTGGATCAGCAACATTATCTGCGGAGCCGACTTTGTCGATCGACACTTCTCCTCGTTCCATGATCTCTCTGAGGATGTGGTACTTTCTCAATACATGTTTGGACTTCTGATGAGACCTTGGCTCATTCGCCTGAGCTATGGCTCCCGTGTTGTCACACATCACCGGGATAGGAGCAACTCCATTAGGAATGACGCCCAACTCTTGGACGAAATTCCTAATCCAAACAGCCTCCTTTGCTGCAGCCGATGCAGCAATGTATTCTGCCTCAGTGGTGGAATCCGCAGTACTGTCTTGCTTGGAACTCTTCCAAGAGACAGCACCACCATTGAGCATGAATATGAATCCGGAGGTTGACTTCGAGTCATCAACATCGCTTTGGAAGCTAGAGTCGGTATAGCCTTCCAATTTCAGTTCTCCACCCCCATAGACCAAAAACAACTTATTGGTCCTTCTCAAATACTTGAGGATGTCTTTCACAGCTTTCCAGTGTGGAAGACCAGGGTTGAATTGATATCTACTCACTACACTTAGTGCAAATGCCACGTCAGGACGTGTAGATATCATCCTATACATGATACTACCAATAGCCGAAGCATACGGAATTCGTGTCATCGCCGCTATCTCTGCATCAGTCTTGGGAGACATAGACTTGGATAGGGACACGCCATGACACATTGGTAGATGTCCTCTCTTGGACTCATCCATCGAGAACCGCTTCACGATGGTATCAATGTATGTGGACTGGGTGAGACCAAGCAATCTTTTTGATCTATCTCTATAGATCTGTATTCCCAATACAAAAGATGCTTCACCCAAGTCCTGCATCGAGAACTTACTTGCTAACCATATCTTAGTTGATTGCAACATTCCTACATCATTCCCAATGAGTAGAATGTCATCATCATAAAGAACCAGGAATGTCAAAGCACTCCCACTGACCTTCTTATACACACAGGGTTCCTCAGGATTCTTAGTAAAACCAAACTCTTTGATTGTACTATCGAATCTGAGGTTCCAACTCCTAGATGCCTGCTTAAGACCATAAATAGATCTTTGAAGTTTGCATACCATATGCTCACTTCCGATAGATGTAAACCCTTCAGGTTGAGACATGTAAATCTCTTGCCTTAATATCCCCATTAAGGAAGGCAGTCTTGACATCCATCTGCCATATCTCATAGTCATACCATGCAGCTATGGCTAGCAAAATCCTAATGGACTTGAACATCGCAACTGGAGAAAAGGTTTCCTCATAGTCAACACCTTGCCTTTGAGTATACCCTTTTGCTACCAATCGCGCCTTGAAGGTCAATACCTTCCCATCCGCCCCAAGTTTCCTCTTGTAAATCCATTTACACCCTATGGGAACAATTCCCTCAGGTGGATCCACGAGATTCCACACTTGGTTCGAATGCATGGAATTCATCTCAGATTCCATTGCTTCAAGCCATTTGGATGAATCGGCATCAGATAACGCTTCCTTGAAGGTCCTTGGATCACATCCAAGGTTAGGCTCATCATGGCCCTCTTCAAGAAGCAGACCATACCTCATAGGTGGTCTCGAGACTCTCTCGGTTCTTCTAGGAGCTTGTATCTCCTCACTTGGCTTCTCGGGTGTGGGTTCTACAACTGTGGGTGTCTCTCGAACCTCTTCGAGTTCTATCATCTCGCCTTTTCTATCCAATAGAAATTCCTTTTCCAAAAAGGTTGCGTTCCTAGAAACAAACACCTTTGTTTCTTGGGGATGATAGAAGTAATATCCAACTGAATTCCTTGGATATCCCACAAAGTAGCATAAAATGGATCGACTATCCAATTTATCTCCCACTGTCTGCTTCACATAAGTAGGGCACCCCCATATTCTAAGATAAGAATACTTGGGAGGCTTACCCATCCATATCTCATATGGAGTCTTGTCAACTGCCTTTGTATGGACATTGTTCAACAACAGTGCCGCTGTTTCAAGCGCATATCCCCAAAAGGATGGCGGCAACTCCGTGAACCCCATCATAGACCGAACCATGTCCATCAAAGTCCGGTTACGACGCTCCGAAACACCATTCAACTGCGGTGTAGCGGGCGGAGTCCACTGCGAGAGAATCCCATTCTCCCTAAGATACTCTTGGAACTCGGCACTCAAGTACTCACCACCTCGATCCGATCGAAGTGTCTTGATGCTTCGTCCCAATTGCTTCTCTACTTCACTTCTGAATTCTTTGAACCTTTCAAAGGCTTCAGACTTGTATTTCATCAAATACACATACCCATACCTCGAAAAGTCATCGGTAAAGGTGATGAAGTAGGAATGTCCATGCTTAGTGGTGATGTTAAGCGGACCGCACACATCGGTATGGATCAAATCCAATAACCCTTTGGCTCGCTCCGCATGGCCCTTAAAGGGAATTTTGGTCATCTTTCCTTTTAGACAGGATTCACAAGTCGTGAGAGCATTAATATCAGACATATCAAACATGTCAACTCCCACTAGCTTGTTCATCCTTCTTAGGGAAATATGACCTAATCGAGCATGCCATAATTGTGCCGAATTAAGAGTATCTTGTTTGCGCTTATTTTGTTGTTATCGTTTGGACATTGTTAAGTGGAATATCTTTAATTTTAAGGTGTAGAGATTGTTTTCTAGTTCTCCAGTACCAACTAAACATTCATTCTTGTAAATATTGCAAACACCTTTGCCAAATAAACAAGAAAATCCATCAATATCAAGCATAGGAATGGAAATAATGTTTTTGATCAAGTCTGGTACGAACAAAACATTTCTCAAACACAACTTAAAATCATTGTTTAACATTAAACAAATATCTCCAACACCTTTGGCAGCAACTCTTGCCCCATTGCCCATCTTCAAGAAGGTCTCACCTTCCCTGTGCTTCCTACTTCTTTCCATCACCTGCAAATCATTACAGAGATGTGAGCCACAGCCGGTATCTAATACCCAAGAAGTAGAGTTAATGGAGATATTTACTTCAATGTAGAACATACCTTTGCCAGAACCCTTCTGCGCAAGATATTCCCTGCAGTTACGCCTCCAATGTCCAGGCTTCTTGCAGTGATGACAGATGTCAACTGTCTTCTCAGCCTTGGCTGGCGCGGCTGCCACTATGGGACTCGGAGTCTGCCTCTTCAAGGGCTCGCTCTTCTTGGGGCGCTTGAAAGAACGCTTCTTTCCCTTCCCAGGTGGACCGGTCTTCGTGCCAGATGAAGAGCCCACATAAAGAACCGACTTCTCCTTTTTGATTGTGGACTCAAAGGTCACAAGCATGTTCACCAACTCTTCAAGGCTGGGCTCGAGCTTGTTCATATTGAAGTTCACGACAAAAGGATCGAAAGAGCTAGGCAGCGACAGCAGCAACACATCAGTGGTCAACTCCGAAGGCAATACCAAATCCATGCCAACGAGCTTGTACACGAGCCCAATCAACTTTAGGCCATGCTCATGGACCGAAGTCCCATCTCGCATGCGTAAAGTGATGAGCTCCTTTACTGTGGCATGCCTCAAAGGCCGAGTCTGCTCACCGAAGAGCTCCTTGAGGTGCATATGAATGTCAGCAGCATTCTTTGCATCCTCGAATCGCCTTTGCAGCTCATCGTTCATCAAAGCCTGCATATAACACCTTGCCTTCAAGTCATGGTCGCACCAATCCTTGTAGGTCTGCAATTCCTCAGGAGTGCAGCTAGTCGGAGCCTCAGCAGGGGGCGACTCAGTCAGTGTGTATGCGATTTTCTCCGAGTTTGAGACAATCTTTAGATTTCTTAGCCAAGTGATATAGTTAGGTCCGGTTAGAACGTGTTTTTCGAGAATAACGGAAAACGGGTTGCGAATTGATGACATTGTCAAAGATTTGTACTGAAAAGTAAAACAGATAAATGTTAATGACTATTTTAAAATATTTAATAAGATATAAAGTTTGGACTTTTACTTTATAAATTATCGCTCCCAATGTTTTGACATTTTCACTACCCTCTAGTGAAAACGGGAAACACTTTCCTCAGTAGGTACGTAAGGTCCAGTTAGCGAATTGTGATCCCGAATAATATCGGCCATCACAATTCCTAAAAGGTAGTTTCCAATTGCATCACAATGCAAGCCTCTACGTAAAATTTTGTCTCACGTTTGATTAGGACCCAATAATATGACGTCGTTCATCTTCACGTGTCAAGCCTTACCCATCGATGTTGAACCTTAATGGACGGTCGCCTTGAGTTCCCTCAATAATATGAGCCGAAATCATGGGAGTTCCACGTAGTTCACATCACTATGTCAATGGATGTCACAGCTTTCCGGTACCCAAGGCTCCCCCAATAATATGAGCCGAGCCCCGAGTACGGGTAGCGTTCAACATGCACCCATTGTCGATGGAAGACAAGGAAATTATAAACAATTTTATAATTCCCCTTTTCGGACTTGATATTAATTTTGAATCTAATTCAAAATGAGGGTTTTTAATTTTGAAAGGTCTCATCATTAATTTTATTTTAAAAGCTCGCCATGTTTGATCGTATGTTTGCCGGATTCATGTAACTTTGTTATTATCATAATAATAACGCACATACTCATTATTTATAACATATCATGCATATATTATAAAAAGAAAACAGTACAAGGATGATCAATTGCCCCAAAACTAATGGCACGTGTGAGCTAAACACGGGCCTAGGTCCAATCCTAGGGTAAATGCACGGGATGAAAATGCAACTACATTATTACATTAGCATCCAATATTACATGTCTTCGATCTTCATAATCACCAAGGCCAGCATCTTCCAATCTTGATCTTCCACTATTCTAATATTTACAATTAAATATCCATGGCACATAGGGATACATCTCATGGGGTGAGAACGGGCCATAAACCAAGCCCACTTTAAATTGATAATTATTACAATCATTCAACACAAATATCCTAGCATACACCTAGCAAATTGGGCTTGGGCTTTTGATCATCCTTCATGCATAATATTTCATATCATACACCATCAATTAATTATCACAATAATTAATTGATCCAATATTATATATCTTGATCCAATCACTAACCGCCACAATTATAAATTAAATTAACAAAGTATACAAACTCCTTTGTCTACTTTCAAATTAATTTATTTATAATCGAATTTCTTGTAAATCACAATTTACTATAAATAATTAAAGTCCTACTTCAATTATTTATTTTATGAGAAAATATGTGCAACAATTGTAAATTTTAACTTAAGGGCCCAAAAACCATTTTTCACCAAAAATATTTTGGCCCATTTAAATTTCACAAATTATGTTGGCCATCCAATGGCCCAACATCTCAAGGCCCATGACACTAAGATTGTCCAAAACACTTTTGGAAACCCTAGTCGTCATCGCCGTCGCCAGAGCTCCGTTGCCGGATTCCGGCAACAAAAATTTTTTTTTTTTTATTTTAAAAAAAACAGCAACTTTCGGGCAGCCCGAAGGCTGCCCCATATGCTGCCCGAAATTCTCGGGCAGCCCGAGATTTCTGCTGCCCGAACAATTTTTTTTTTTGTTTTTCTTCAAAAAAATTTCGGCCTTATCATTTCCTTGCACCAAAAATTCTCAAGCGGTTAGAAATCGATCTCAACATAATATTACGTAAATATTGCACAAAAAACCGTAACCTTATCTCGGATACCACTTGAAAGCGGACCGGTTACGGTGGCCGGAAGCGCAACGGAAGTCAAAAATTTTAAATTTTAATGCTAAAATTTCGGCCACCATGGTTTAGTGCAATATTTACAAAATAAAACATAGGATGTTTAGAAGTTTTACCTATCAATCACAAGGATTGATGAATGGCACCAACTTTGTTGTGAACAACAAAGCTCTTCAAATGGAAGACAAGTCTACAAGCTCCTCCTCCTTTCCTTCAAAATAAGGCCCACCACAAGCTAGGTAAACCCCTTCTAGTTTTGCACTAGAAAAACTAGAAGATTTTTCAATGAGAACGATTTTTATTCTTCAACACTTGAAGAACAAAACAAGAAGAAAAATGGAGAGAAAATTTTTTGAGAGAAAAACAAGGTGATTTCGGCCAAGGTAGGTATTGAATGAGGGAGTGAAGTCTAGACTTGGTTGTGGGAAAAGTGGTCTTGCATGCCATGCAATTTTTTTAATCAAAAGTAATCACAACCCTTCACCTCCCAAGCATGCAAACCCTAGCATACTTTGCATGTGGGCTTGTAACTTTTACAAGGCCTATGGACTTTTAATTGTCTCAAACATTTTGAGCCCAACTAGACTTTGCTTGATTTTACTCAAGCCCACTAGTTAAATAATTATTTCCAATTGGGCTCTACAAGGCCCAATTAATTCAACACTTGAATAAACATAATTATTTGGACTCTACTAGGCCCACTAGTGTTTAATTAATTCAACACTTGAATTAATTTAATTAAGTCCATAATAATGTTTATGAAAATCACAATTTTCAAATACATTATTTACTTGGCCAAATTTTAATCTAGGAACACTTTCATAAATCAAAATTTATATTTCTCTCATAAAAGTCATACTTCTATTTTTTCTTTACGCTTATAAACACATTTATAAGCCGTTCAACACATTGAACTATTTTACTTCTCATCGTGATTTTCAAAGCTAGTACTTGTGTGGCCCTCAATGGTTCATTGATACAACTAGCCGTGGGTTCACATCTCTATGTGATTCGGACTAAACATGTCCTTATTCGAGCATACCCCAAGTGCTCCATTCTTACTTATCAACTCCTTGATAGTAAGAACGTCAGAACTCAAGTCTGATAGTACCCAACCAATCACGTTAAACGCCTAGCAGCATCGCTTACGTGATTCCCTAGGTATCACATGATAGTGCCTGCAAGAACCATTCAATTATGGTTAGCGTACAGTACGGTCCCTTCAACTCATATATCCCGACCGATTCGACAACTATTGGTTTATCGAGAGTTGTCAATGAATCGATACTATGTGTCATGTTGTGGTTGCATCGATGGTGTAATCTATGAAACCCCTTTCATAATTACCACCATACTCTGATCAGAGATTTCAACCCACATATACATGAAAAACACATAGGATATCCATACCCGTAGGTAAGCGGTGAATCCCCGGCTACAATGCATCGACTCCTATATGTTTCGCCGTAACACCCAACCTTGCTACCTGATGACCCCATAAGAGTCGGTAAACAAGTCAAAGTGAAACGCTACCACATAGAGTCTCAATGTTGTCCCGGGTCATAAGGACTAATGGTGTACAACCATAAACTAGGACTTTTCCACTCGATAAGTGAGAACCACTTGGAAAGTCCTTTATAGAGGGTTGTTCAGTGCACTCTACCAGGAGCACCTATCTGCATGCTCGGACATCACAATGTCCCCTACCAATGAAACATGGTACTCACATCGCAGATACTAGTCTCTAACTCGAGCGGCCTATATCCTTCTTAGTGGCGGCTGAATCGACTAGGAACCGTTTAGAATATACAGTATTACAAATATGAGTTTCATGATACTCATCATATGAGCATCTCATATTCTTTCTACTATATGTATATTCAAGGACTTTATCTATGCAACTCGCATGGGTATAAAGATAAAGATGCGCCAAATTAATAAATTCAAATATTATTAAAATAAAGATCGTTTATACAAAGAGTTTCATCGTGAACAGTCGGCCAACACTTGGCTCGACGTGCACCTACTCTAACAACCTAAACACATAATTATAAGCATTTCTTAAAGGTAACCTTGAGCCTTTTCCGTAACTTATATGATTCGTTTTAAAACTTGGACCGGGGTCCCGGTTTTAACCCGAATCAACCCGAAACTTAACCAAAATTTTCCTTACTTAAACCGTGACTTGAACCTACAAAATCATCCCCTAAACCACTCGTTCCAGACCCTTAGGACCTACGAACCATGCCTGGAAGTTGCTGAAATTCCCAGTGCGTACCAACCGTAACCCTAGTTGCACCAACCCCAGTTTATTCGATCCTAGACCTAACCATCGAGGACCATACCCGAACCAACTCTCACAAGCCCACCTCTGGACCGATCTTACCCAAACCTCAGCCCCATGCATGTTGTGGAGCGCAACAACCCGATAGTCCCTCGTGCGAGCCAACTGAGGCCAAAGCTCAAACCACTCGCTCGATCGGATTTGTGGCCACGTCCAGCAGCATTCAAGCCATCCTAGACCACAAATCAGACCCACCAAGGTCTAGTCCAAGGCTAGGAATGGTCCTTGCACCGACATCTTACTCACTTCTTCCGATCTAACCATAACAAGTCCTAAGCCGAACACAACTCGTCGGCCTACCCTTCATCTCGGCCAACCCTTGACTCCAGCCCTTAAACGCCTTGATCATTGATGTTAAAATCCCCCTAGAAACCCCAGTCGGCAGCCCCCTTAAACAAGAATAACAAAAAACGTGATTATGTAACAAAAGATGAACTTTTCATGTCAAAGCTTTGCAAAAATGATATCACATGATAAATCAAAGAATTCCTCATGCAACTCATGCAAATACATATATATCAACATATAAATTTCATGAATGATGAGACAAAGGATTACATGGTGTGCCTGAAAATTTATATGCTCAAAAACTTGATGACCCTTACGAAGAACGTGCACCGGAGGGGTGGGAGATGATTTTTCTTGAAAGCTAGAGAGGAATTTTGACAATTTTCTGTTGAATAACTTTTGAAATGTGATGCTACTATGAGGGAGGGGCGGCCGATGGGTTAGGGTAGGTTTAGGGTTGATAAATTAGTTTTAGGTTAAGATTATAACACACTAATAGGTCCTTAATAATAATTTAAAGAGATTAAAAGGGATTTGGGCCCATCAATCCATAAAATAAACCTATCGAGGCCAATAACACTCCCGAAAATATTTCGTGTTGCCGAACCTTCAAAAAGTCCCCCGACTCGTTAAATTTTGCGTACCGGTTTAAAATATGACTCCAACGAGTAAAAAGACTATACTAAGGCCCATTTTAGAAAATCACACTTAAATACTGTGACGTCCCAAAAATTCGAAGGTCTACGCGAACTACATGCATACAATTATTAAATTCCTTGTGTATTTCAATTAATTGTTTTAATTGCATAAATTAATTATGTTGTGCATTTTGACATGTTTAAAATATATTTTTCTACATGGTTGCATTAAAATGCATTTTTAAAAGGTTATTCGAGTTGAGATCGAAGAACGGAGATCGATAGCTGTAAAATAGAAAATGTTTTTATTGATTAATTGTTTTTAATTATTTAAATTAAGGGTGATGCTTGTTCTTATTTTTTAAAATAATGAGCTTTGAGGTGATTTTATACGTCAGGATTTAAATTTTATCAGTGTTGGATTTTCAACAAAAATACGAACGTTTTGGTAACCCAGCTAATAAATTCACAAACTTTATTAAGCAAATTATTTTAATTAACCACTAATGGGCCAAGGCTTTGATTCGTGATTTACATAACTATTTAAAGTGCTAATCTACCCCATAACCCATGGAAAACTCTCGCCCGACACCCCTTTGCAATACAAATTCTTTCTCACCAAGAAAAACACACGCACACACAAGGAAAATTAAGGGGAAAAGCATCAAGTTTGCAAGGGTTTCAAGTCGTTGTTTTCTCGTCCTCGTTCTTCGTAATCGTCAATGTTTTCGTGCGTATTAAACGCAAAGGCACACCATACATCTCCTTTTCTCATCTATCACATCATATTATCTTTTTAAATATCGTTTGAATGAAACTCATGAAGTTCTTATGATTATTTTCGTAATATTGCACATACATGCATTAAATTCATGAATTTTGATCCGAAATATTGTCCTATACTTGTTAAGGGGCTGCCATGATGTTGGGTTATGATCAAGTAAGGTTTATACATGATTTAAGGTCCTAGGACACACACCATACTCATGGCAATCACAAAAGAAACAAACTGGTACAAAATTTTCCTGTCAAGTGATCATGTTGGCTCGGTTATGATCAAGGAGGGGTTGTCTTGATCACGGCTGGAGTGCAGGGGTTGTCCAGGGTTTATGAAGGCTAAATGGTAGAGTTCTAGCCATGCCAAGACTCGAGTCATGGGTTGGGGAAGGAGTCCTAGCTTGCTAGGACTCCCACCGAGAGCCAAGGAATTTACGTGCAGGGTTCAGGGCTTGCGCAGGGCTGTGGGCTCGGTCTGGGGACAACGGGTTGGGCTAGGGTGACTCCTTGGGGTCCTAGGTGAGTGATTGAGAGGCTAGTTCATGGGCTGGGTCGATGTCTAGAGTCCTAGCAGTAAAAACGCAGAGTCCATGATAAGAGGGTTTCTCGGCCATAGTTATGTTTGATGTAGGGCTTCGGTTATAAATTAGGTTCAAGTCCTATGGGTTCTAAGGGTCCAGGAAGGTGCCTAGAGGGGCAGGTCGTGAGTTGGGGCAGGGTGGCTCGAGGTGGGCTCGAGCCAAATGCAGAAACATGAGGGAGGCATTGGAGGTAGCATGTGCGCAGGCTGTAGCCTTCTTCAGGTGGCTTGTGCGCTGGTTAGGGATGTAAAAGAACTAAACCGTTTGTGAGCTATTCGAAGCTCGATTCGATAAAAGCTCGTTTGAGCTCGTTTAATGAGGCTCGATAAGATAAACAAACCAATCTCAAACTTTACAGTATTCGGCTCGTTAGCTCGTGAACATGTTCGTTAGTAAGTTCATGAGTAATCTTTTAGATGAAAAAATAATATTTTTGATATTTGATTTATTGTTTTTTCATATTATTTATGAAATATATAGAAAAATCTATTAAATTTATTTATTATAATAAAGTTACAAATTTTAATAAGAATAATTTTTTTCTTTAAATATATAATTTACTTTTTAATTAATTTAATGAAACTTTAAATGTGTAATTCATATTTATTAAGCTTGTTTAGGCTCGATAAAGGCTTGAATAAGTTCGTGAGCCATGCATATATTCGTTAAATAAAGCTTGAGCTTGGCTCGATTTTAAACGAACCAAGCTCAAACATTCAAGAGTTCGGCTCGGCTCGACTTGATTACATCCCTAGCACTGGTCCAGGGGCTTGAGATGGCCTGGGCATTATCCAGGGGAGGTTAGGGTCATGATGGGTCAAGTGGTTAAGGGTTGGAAGGGTCCTAAACTAGGTGGGAGTCCTATGGTTCAAGGGAACACACGTACACACAAATGCAGAATATTAGGTCATAGTTCCAGGTACGTTTGAGCGAGCTAGGTTCTGATTCTAGGTTCTGGGCTTGGTTAGGAGAGTGCCTAGGTAGGTTGGCTCAGGTTTGGCTTCGGGTGGCTCGACCATGGCTCGAGTATTTTGAGAGATGGCTCGGTGTGTTCGGTAATGTGTCAAAAACGAAAATTAAAGAAGAAAAATTGAATCCATGGGTCCACGGGTGTGGCTCATGATTTGGAAGGGAAGAATAAATAATAAAAATGTTATGTTTAAAATTTGGGATCAAAATAACGAGTTTGGATTTATCCGGGATTTAATCGCCGCACGAAACGTTAATTAAAGAATTAATTGAAACGCCTAGATTTAAGCTTAATAAAATTATGAAAAATTATATTTAAGCTCGAATAATTAGTAAAAGTTTTTAATTTTGGAATTTTATATTAAGGTTTGATTCAATTCGGGATTAAAACGCATCAATACATTACATTTAAATATTAATTTAAAAGGCCTCTATTTAAGATAAATAAAAATACGAGAAAATTCATGTAAGCCAAAATAATTATTTGGGACATGTTAGAGTCCATGATATTAAGAAAAAGTCAGAAACGTGAAATTTTACGTCTAGGGATGAAACAGTCATTTTACACTTAGAAATTAGTAAACATCATGGCAATGCCCTGAATGTTGTTTTATATGCTAATATGATTATTTTAAATTTTTATGGATGTTGTTATGATTTAATATGTCAAAATGTTTATTTTAAAATGTTTATGGATTTTTATATCAAAATGTTTATTTTAAATATTTATGGATTTTTATATCAAAATGTTTATGATTTAATATGTCAAAATGTTATTTTAAATGTGTATGATGTTTAAATGTTTATTTAAAAGATTTATGGATTTTTATATGTTAAAAGGTTTCTTTTAAAATGTTTATGGATTTTTAGGAGGAACAATAACGTTAAAAGATATATTGCATGCTTGTTTTTAAAAGAAAAAGGATATTAAATGTATGAATTTTGTAAAGTGATGAAAATAGGAAACATTGGAGGAGATTAAGTAATTATGATTGTTGAGGATATGAAGATATGAGGATAAGAATGAGGATGTCGTGAGGGGAAAAGTCCTAGAGGGAGCTCATTTTCGGGAGAAGGCCCCAGAGGGAACCCATGCGTGGGAAAAGGCCCCCGAGGGAGCCCGTCAATGGGAGAAGGGTCCCGAGGGAGCCCCGACGATCGTATTTCCATTCGATGAGGATAGACCAATGCCCAGTTGACCGATGAGAGCTGGTTTCCCCGTCACCTAGTACTGTGGTTTCATATAGATGGATCCATCGACTTTTTGAGGATGAGGAAAGTCTCAATTAACGATCTGAATCCAACAAAAAGAAAAAATGTTTATGATCGTGATGAGAGGATTCATGTTATGAAGAGAAAAAAGAAAATGTTGATGTTTAAAGTTGATGCATCATTATGAAAATGTTTTTATTTAAAGTTCATGCATCATGAAAATTTTTACGAAAATGTTATGTTTAAAGTTTATGCATCTTCATGAAAACGATATTTTAAGTACAAATATTTTCACTGTTGTATGTGATTTTTATACGTATTATTTGGTATCAAGAATATGGTGTGTTGAATCTTTAGACTCACTAGGTGTGATTGATACATGTGATTATGATGATTATGATTATGAAAGTCTTGATGGTTGATCTAACTGGACTGAAGGTGCACATAACCCGATGACCGACGCTAGTTTTTTGCACTAGTTATGATTTATGATTTTAAGTGATGTTAAGGATATTTTTACGACGATTTATTTATGAGTGATTTTGAGAGGTTATAGTATATGCTATATTTTTCAAATGTTATTTTTAGGTTTAGTAAAACGTTGGGTAATTTTATGCTAAGCTATTTCTTTTGGTTTTCAAATTATAGTTGGTTGATTTATTTAAAAATGATGTCAAAAATATTTTATGGTTCGGCCGAATGCTAAGTGAGGTTTGAGAGGAAAAAAAAATTCTAGTATTTTTTAAATAAAACGAATAGCAGACGTTTCAGTTGGTATTAGAGCAAAGGTCCTGTAAAGGGTTGTGTCACCATCAGTGCCGAGAAGCTCAGTCTTCAAACCTCCAACTTGTAAATTTACATGCTTTATATGATCTATATGTTGTTATCTACATGATTAAATTAATTATATGTTCACGTCACATGTTTAATAGCTTTATGACAATATATGATTTTTATGCTTTGGAATTTTTATACGTGATACGATATGAAATAAGAAATTATATGATTTCAACGCTTGTTGGTTTTGTGATGGAATTGGACTATGGTGATTTTGGGTTTTAGTATTGACGTTTTGCTTTTTGGACCATAAGTTAATCGTGAATATTATGAATGTTTTGGGACATATAGATTTTCTAAGAAAATATTCATGATTCGTGGTTACTAGTTGAATTAATTTTTTGGAATTACTCATAAGTAATAATGATTCGAAGACTGCAGTTATCTTTGGAAGTAAGAAAATGTATAAATTGGGATTTTAAGTTTGATGAAAGGTAAAGATTGGTTAGATGAATTGAATTTTGGGTAAAAAAGTTTAAAAATTTTGAAATTATGTTATGGGAAAACTGTAGAAGAAAATTAAGAATGCCAAGAACTTATGGGCTAATCGTAGGATTTTCGAAATTTATGACCAATTGGATAATTTTTGAGAAAAATTTTGCAGTTGTTACAGAATTTGGGGACTAGTTTAGCAATAAGTGATAATTGAATGGTTTAAATGATAAGAATTTTGATGATTTGGGCTCGAAATGATATTTAGAACCTTGGGATATATTAGGTTATAACGTTATAAGAAATTTGAATCAAGGGTTTTTTTAAGGATGAAACAATACTAGGCTTAAAAATTAATCGTTAGAGGATGCGTTCGAGATTTTAATATCGAAATTTGATAAGTTAACAAACATTTTGAGTATAAAATAAGGAAAATAATATACGATAAGCGTGGTCATCCATATTTTTATATTGGAAATTTTAAGAAAAGTTGAAATTCGGGGTTATAATAATAACAACACTAATTCATTATGGATATTTTTAAGTTACAATTTGCAAATAAGGATTTAGAAGAAAATTTTAATTGGGATCAAGGAGACATAAGGACATTCTAGAGCTTAAGTTTTATCAGAGTAGCGCAGCGGAAGTGTGGATTTTTGGGATACTAGAACTAAGTCTAAGCTTTTGATTATCGAGAATAAGCGAATTTCGACGACGAAATTCAATTTAAGGGGGGAGATTGTAAAGCCCGAAAATTCGAAGGTCCACGCGAACCACATGCATGCAATTATTAAATTTTTTAATTGTTTTAACTACATAAATTAATTATGTTGTACATTTTGACATGTTAAAAATATATTTTTCTACATGGTTGCATTAAAATGTATTTTTAAAAGGTTATTCAAGTTGCGATCGAGGAAAGGAGACCGATGGCTGAAAAATAGAAAATGTTTTTATTGGTTAATTGTTTTTAATTATTTGAAGTAAGGTGATGCTTGTTCTTATTTTTGAAAATAAGAAGCTTTGAGGTGATTTTATACGCCGAGATGTAAATTTTATCGGTGTTAGATTTTCAACAAAAATATGAACGTTTTGGCAACTCGGCTAATAAATTCACAAACTTTATTAAGCAAAATTATTTTAATATTTTTAATTAAGCACTAATGGACTATTGGGCCTAATTAACTTTGTTAACAGGCCAAGGCTTTGATTAGTGTTTTACTTAACAATTTAAAGTGCTAATCTACCCCATAACCCATGGAAAACTCTCGCCCCACACCCTTTTGCAATAGAAAATCTTTCTCACCAAGCAAAACACACGCACACACAAGTTAAATTAAGGGGGGAAAGCATCAAGTTTGCAAGGGTTTCAAGCCGTTGTTTTCTCGTCGCCGTTCTTCGCAGTCGTCAACGTTTTCGTGCGTATTAAACACAAAGGCACGCCATACATCTCCTTTTCTCATCTACCACATCGTATTATTTTCGTAATATTGCACATACATGCATTAAATTCATGAATTTTTTGATCCGAAATCTTGTCCTACACTTGTTAAGGGGCTGCCATGATGTTGGGTTATGATCAAGTAAGGTTTATACATGATTTAAGGTCCTAGGACACATACCATACTCAAGGCAATCACAAAAGAAACAAACTGGAATGGAATTTTCCTGTCAAGTGATCATGTTGGCTCAGTTATGATCAAGGAGGGGTTGTCTTGATCACGGCTGGAGCCCAGGGGTTGGCCAAGGTCTGTGAAGGGTCAAGGGTAGAGTCCTAGCCATGCTAGGACTCGAGTCATGGGTTGGGGAAGGAGTCGCTAGGACTCCCACCCGAGAGCCAAGGAATTTACGTGCAGGGTTCAGGGTTTGCGCAGGGATTATGGCTCGGTCTGGGGGACAAAGGGCTGGGCTAGGGCGACTCCTTTGGGTCCTATGTGAGTGCTTTAGAGGCTGGTTCAAGGGATGGGTCGATGGCTAGAGTCCTAGCAGTAAAAACGCAGAGTCCATGCTAAGGGGGTTTCTCGGCCATAGTTATGTCTGATTTAGGGCTCCGGATCTAAGCTTAAGTTCAGGTCCTATGGATTCTAAGGGTCCAAGAGGATGTCTAGATGGGCTGGTCATGAGTTGGGGCAGGGTGGCTCAAGGTGGGCTCGAGCAAAATGCAGAAACGTGAGGGAGGCACTGGAGGCAACATGTGCACAGGCTGTAGTTTTCTTCAGGTGGCTTGTGCGCTGGTCCAGGGGCTTTGGATGGTTTGGGCATGGTCCAGGGGAGGTTACAGTCATGAAGGGTCTAGTGGTTAAGGGCTGGAAGGGTCCTGGGCTAGGTGGGAGTCCTATGGTTCAAGGGAACACACGTACACACAAATGCAGAATATTAGGTCATAGTTCCAGGTACGTTTGAGCGAGCTAGGTTCTGATTCTAGGTTCTGGGCTTGGTTAGGAGAGTGCCTAGGTAGGTTGGCTCAGGTTTGGCTTCGGGTGGCTCGACCATGGCTCGAGTATTTTGGGAGATGGCTCGGTGTGTTCGGTAATGTGTCAAAAACGAAAATTAAAGAAGAAAAATTGAATCCATGGGTCCACGGGTGTGGTTCATGATTTGGAAGGGTAGAATAAATAATAAAAATTTTATGTTTAAAGTTTGGGATCAAAATAATAGGTTTTGGTTTTATCCGGGATTTAATCGTCACGCGAAACGTTAGTTAAAGAATTAATTGAAACGCCTAGATTTAAGCTTAATAAAATTATGAAAAATTATATTGAAGCTCAAATATTTATTAAAAGTTTTTAAATTAGCAATTTTATATAAAGGTTTAGTTTAATTCGGGAATAAAACGCATCATTACGTTACATTTAAAGATTAATTTAAAAGACATCGATTTAGGCTAAATAAAAATACGAGAAAATTCATGTAAGCTTAAATAATTATTTGGGACATATTAGAGTCAATGAAATTAAAAAAAAAGTCAAAAACGTGAAATTTTACGTGTAGGGGTGAAACGGTCATTTTATACCTAGAAATTAGTAAACGTTATGGAAGTAATCTGAATGTTGTTTTATATGCTAATATGATTATTTAAATTTTTATGGATGTTGTTATGATTTAATATGCTAAAATGTTTATGGTTTTTTATATCAAAATATTTATTTTAAATGTTTATGGATTTTTATATCAAAATGTTTATTATTTAATATGTCAAAATGTTATTTTAAATGTTTATGATGTTGAAATGTTTATTTAAAAGATTTATGGATTTTTATATGTTAAAATGTTTCTTTTAAAATGTTTATGGATTTTTATGAGGAACGATAACGTTAAAAGATATATTGCATGCTTGTTTTTAAAACGAAATGATATTAAATGTATGATTTTTGTAAAGTGGTGAAAATGTGAAACATTGGAGGAGGTGAAGTAATTGTGACTATTTAGGATATGAAGATATGAGCATAAGAATGGGGATGTCGTGTGGGGAAAAGACCCAGAGGGAGCTCATTTTCGGGAGAAGGCCCCAAAGAGAACCCATGCATGGGAAAAGGCCCAGAGGGAGCCCGTCTACGGGAGAACGGCCCCGAGGGAGCCCCGACGATCGTGTTTCCATTCGATGAGGATAGGCCAAGGCCTAGTTGACCGGTGAAAGTGTTGCTAGTGTCCCCGTCGCCAAGTACTGTGGTTACATGTAGATGGATCCATCGAATTTTTGAGGATGAGGAAAATCATAATTAACGATCTGAATCCAAAAAAAAATGTTTATGATCTTGATGAGAGGATACATGTTATGAATGAGGAAAAAGAAAATATTGATGTTTAAAGTTGATGCATCATTATGAAAATGTTTTATTTAAAGTTATGCATCATAAAAAGGTTTACGAAAATGTTATGTTTAAAGTTTATGCATCTTCATGAAAACGATATTTTAAGTACAAGTATTTTCACTGTTGTATGTGATTTTTTTGTTCATATTATTTGGTATCAAGAATATCGTGTGTTGAGTCTTTAGACTCACTAGGTGTGATTGATGCATGTGATTATGATGATTATGATTATGGAGGCCTTGTTGGTTGATCTGACTGGACTGAATGTGCACATAACCTGAGGACCGACGCTAGTTTTCCGCACTAGTTATGATTTATGATTTTAAGTGATGTTAAGGATATTTTGCGAAAATTTATTTATGAGTGATTTTGAGAGGTTATAGTATGTGCTATACTTTTCAAATGTTATTTTTAGGTTTAGTAAAATCTTAGGTAATTTTATGCCAAGCCATTTCTTTTGGTTTTCAAATTATAGTTGGTTGATTTATTTTAAAATGATGTCAAAAATATTTTATGGTTTGGCCGAATGCTAAGTGAGCTTTGAAAGGAAAAAAAATTCTAGTATTTTTTAAGTAAAATGAATAGCAGACGTTTCAGATACACATCATATTAAATAAATAAAATAATTATTTAATAAAAAATATATTTCCTAATTATTCCTGGTCTCCGTTCCTCGTTCAAGCGCGAAATGCAACTTAAAACCCTAATGCATTAAAGTTTAAATAATCATGCATAAAAATAATTAAATACATATTTTAAATAAAAACCCTAGATTGCATGCATTCAGGTTACGTAATTCGAATTTTCTGGACCTTACATTTATAATTTTTATTGGTCCATCAGTAATGATGTATCATATATCATCGTCTTGTGCAACTAAATGAGCCTCTTAATCTCCCAGTAATCAAAATCTTCCCTTGAGAAAATTGTAATTTTGTTTAAAGAAACCATTTAAAGAAATGCCCAAAGATGAAAATTAGCCTCGCTCTGATATAACTTGATATAATCGATGTTAGTGTTACCCTCTGATTAAAATTCTATCAATTTAGTTGACTGATATGTAGTTTGTTTGGTTTTAAAAATAATAGGTTGTATTAGTAGAGTTTTACAGATTACAACTGATTTATGTTGTGTATATTTTTTCTTAAATAATTGATTGTATTAGTCGAGTTTGGAGTGGAGTTTTAGGTACAACTTGTATCTGGTTCGTGTTTGAGGTAAAGTATGATGTGGTTTTTTGAGGTAGAGTTTTGGTTGTGTTTAATGTGGAGTTTTCAGATGGGTCGAGTTTGATGTTGAATTTGGGTCGAGTTTGAGTTTGGTTCTGGCTCGCGTTTGATGTTTTGAGGTAGAGTTTTGGGTCGTTTGATGTGGAGTTTCCAGATGGGTCGAGTTTGACGTGGAGTTTTGGGTCGTGTTTGATGTGAAGTTTTCAGGTGGGCAGAGTTTAGGATTATAGGGTTTAGGGAGTTTAGAGTTTTGAGTTTCGGGTAAAGGGGTTAGGGATTATAATTTTTGTTTTAGGGGTTTATAAATGGGTGGAGTTTAGGTCGGGTGTCGTTCAGGTCTGGGTCGAGTTTTAGCCTTGGGTTGACATTGGGTTGGGTCTGAGTCGAGATTTACAAATGAGTCATTATTTGGGTCAGGTTAGTGAAATATATTGAACTAAATGTTGACATATGTATTACATAATATGACTTTATAATATATATATGTGATATTGTATTTGATTGTATTAGTGAAATTGTATGATATGGTATACAAGTGATATATATGAGATCATATCATATCTAATTATCTAATTATGTAATATAATTATATGATATGATTGAATTGAATGTCGACATATATATTGTGTCGAGACTGTAAAATCTGGCCCAACTATTGAATAGTAGGGTTGAGTTTCTTTAGAACACAACTTAATATATTGTGAAACACTGGGTCGAGCGTTTGAGAGACTCGAATGGTGTTGTTGGGTCATTTTTACAATATGTATTGGTCGAGACTACAAAACATATGTATTGGGTCGAGTCTGTATTGAATGTTAGAACATATGTATTGGGACGATGCAGACCCGACAATAACAATGATCTTCCTTATTTTATGCATGTATTTCATCCAATCTCATTGGTCGGAAAGATGAAAGAGATCAAAATCAGCTTGGGCTTTACCCATGAAACTGTGGGCCACTCACTATATTCTTCTCTTACATATTGTATCAAACTTTCAATATTGTTTCGTGAAACGTCTTTTACTTTTAACTTTAAAATCCAACTAATTTTTTTTAAAAATTCAAAACATTCATGCCAAAATAACTCAATATTTAAAAATCTTAAATGCATAATATCCATAAATTGTCAACCATCAAAATCAAACGTCAACCTTTAAAATAATCTAAAATTAAACTTCAAAATAAAGAAAAAAATCTCTAAATATGTAATCCTCAAAATCTTTACGTAAAAAATTTAAATACTAAATAAATGCAGAAAATAAATGTCTCTAGGAGTGTACTGCCGGACTTGATCCATTCAAGTGTCAGCACCTCTCTCAAAATGATCCTCACATGCAACCATCCAAATCTAGTGAGTCTAATGAATCAGTGTTCTAACCATACGTAGCAAATAATACATATACATGTTTATGAATTAAAATCATATTTTTATTTAAAATAAGTTAGCATAAATTTGTAAGCGTAAATAAATCATAAATCGTTAAATCATCATGCTTTCCATCGTCGTATATCATTTTTTGGTAAAGTTTGATCTTTGAAAGCGACTAGCTGTAATCGTATCATCATGTGCTCAACTGATCAGTCTTAGCTCACCATTGTACATGGGGACGAGCACTGGGCCTCGTAAAAAAGTGGAAATACGATCTTCGGGCCCCTTCTGGGGTCTTCTCCCTCACGATATTCCCAACCATGTCATATTATATCATGTTTGTCACAGTTAATTCACATACTTCAAACTATTTTCTTTCATTTTTATTCATAAAATATCGTGTCTTTCAAAATTCATAAAATATCATTTTTCAGGAAAAATCCATACAACTTTAGCATATATCGTAAAAACATCATATTTCATCATAAACGTTTTAAAATATCATTTAACATGTATTATGATTCTTCGGGGACACTGCTAGGGAAACATTCACTACTCATTTTTCTTTAAAATGTACTAAATTTTTTTTTCTTAAAATACTTCGGCCAAACCATAATATATATATATATATATGTATATATATATATATATATATATATATATATATATATATATATATATATGCTTTGCAACATTTAAAATCAACTCACCAACTAATTATTTGAAAATCCCAAAAATGCAATTCAAAACATAAAGTCGTAAACGTGAACCAAACCTATAAATAGCATTTTTCAAAATAAAGTATAAGCGTCATAATCTTCTCAAAAGCTTCAAAAGTAATAAAAATCTTTAAAGTAATTTTAATGCGGAAAACTAGCAAAGGTTCTCGAGTTATGTGCCACATCACTCCAGTTGGTTCAACCATCAAGTCCTCCAACATCAACAACATCATGTTCACCTGCATAGATCACACCTAGTGAGTCTTTTGACTCAACAAACCTTAACCATGATAACAAATAATACATACTAGCAACCGAGGCACACGCGTTGCGTGTGTCATGAATATATGAGGTTAATATAGTAAAAGATTTATGATATTACAACATCATGACACCAAAACATTTTGTACTTGAATCATGAAAGACAATGGATTCCAAAGCTTAAATAAATTTGTCAAACTCAATTTGTTATCTTACATGATATAAGCACATACGTTGTGTGTGTCATCAATATATTGAGCTAATATATTAAACATTTATGATCTTACAACAGCATGAGATCGAAACATTATTTTTTTGAAGCCACAGATTCATCTCATGTGAAATAATGCTAAATTTCAACGTAATAAAAAGTAAATAAATTGTCAAATGATTTTTCAGTAAATATCATAATATCATAGAACTAAAATTTATTGAATATAAAAACCTCAAATTTGTATCCTAAATCCAGCTTACAAATTGAACAAATACAACTAAAATTTTATTTATCTTAGACATTGTATGCACATATCTGTTTTTTGTATGCACATATCTGTTTTAGTGTATTAATAAAATATTCATTTTATCGAATCATACTCAAGTAAAACATAAATGTACGAAATAAATAGAGCAATCTATGAAATTGATGCTTGTAATGACATGAAACTAAATGAATAATAAATAATGATTTTCAAAAAGGACTGAACATCATCACTAAAAAAACAATGAATTCATCTAACTGGAATAACATGTTCCTGAAAAGGACTCCAAGCAGATGATGCGGCACTCCTGCCCAAAAATGGGCTGCGTATTAGCAACCATAACAAAAACCAACTTCAACCTGTCAATCATCACAAAAAAGCTAATATAAGCGAAATGAAAACAAAGGATAGTTTTCAGACACTAAATTTGAGGAAAAAGATTTGGAAATTGTAGTTTGAAATGTTATTTCTTGAAGAAATTACAGTATATAGAAATATGTAAGGTAAACACCTACTCTAAAAGTCCATTATCACCAAGTAAAAGATTTCAAATCTCTGTTTGAGATTTTTTTTTATTTTACAAAGAAATTAAATTCGTAAACAAACCAAATAGCTCGTAGGGGTAAAAACATTACTAAAAAGAGAAATGAATAAAAATAAAAACTATGTAAAAATATCGTGGAGTGAGTGAAGTGTATCACCAAGACAGCTGGCAAAAGAACAACTTTGACATCTACTTTGATCCTTCATCAATCTGTATTAAAAAACCATTTCTATATCTAATTTCCTTTCTCGTTAATTTTGATTCTATGAATTACGTAACATAAAGGTTTTCTAAACCTTTATATTACGTTCAGTATGTGAAACATATCTTACCATGGTCCTTAACCCAACTTAGCACCAGAAGTGTAAGTATGTAATGCATTTATCACATTTATTATTTTTTTGAATAATATCAATCAATTATCTGTCGATGTGGTTTAACACGAATGATATTTCCATCAAATAAATCACGTATTGAACATTTATCATTGAACCGATGGAAAATATATTTTATCAATGACAAAAAATGTAAAAAAATCAATCATTAATCATTAAAAACTCAAAATTCTAAACTCAATCTTTGACAATGGAAAACTATAAAAGATAACTCAACACAACACAACACAAATGGAATCAAAAAGTAGAATTTAATACCATTCTATTGAAAATAAGTGCACACTACCAATGATTCAAACAAACTATTTATGCACATTTTATCAAACATAAGGGCAATGATTAATGGTGCAAATAAAACTTGATGATTATATTACAATTACATCAAACTTCAAAATATCTATACAACACAAAAAGTAAATGACGTGGGAAAGGAAGCAATGTGTTATTTCGCAAGCGTAAAATTGGATTTAAAAATATCAAAACAAATAAAATGAATGTAAAACCAACCTCAATTATACAACAGAGTGTCACCTTAGTGATAAAATTCAAGTAGACCACAAATTATCTGTTTGAGAAACCATCTGCATTAAAAACTGGTAAGTGAAACAAATGTAATCACAATAAAACCTAAAATTGAAGCTAAATTATTCTATTTTGATCTGAATGAGATAAAAAAGTAAATTGAAAAGATACTCACAAAATTATATTGGTATGTGCACTTAGTTAACCACCCTCTCCCCCCAACATAATATCATCCACCAAAGATAGATAAAATGAATGTATAGAACCCCATTGATCTCCAATTAGCAAAGCCATATATAATCCAGATTTAAATGCATATGCAGCAAATATTCAAATATGTCAGAGTAGTAAAGATGCAACTGTGACATATTAAAAATCAGATTTTGACATCGTAACTCTCAAAGATCTAGAAAAATTTGAATTTAAAATAATTCGACCAAAATATAATATTGTCTGTAAAGATTATAATAAAAAAATGTCTAAGAAGCTCTTTCATAATGATTTAGTGAATCTGTCGAGAATATGTGAGAGATTAGATCATAAGACCTTGAAGCTCGTAGTGAATACATTATCTCACATGCAAGATCAAAACGAACAAACGAATTTGATATGAGTACTAATATAAAGCAACATAATAAATCATAGACCATAAACTTATTCATTATTAAAAACAAACCAGATGAAGATGGGGTGAGTAGAGCTGATCCATTGAACTGAGTATGTAATTTCTACAAATACTTTGTTTGCAACCGGTATCCTGTTTTTTTTTTAGGAAAAACACACAAAGGCAATTCATAATCAGCAAAAAATTCAACTTAAACCAGCAAAAAAAAAAAATCATAAATAATATGTTAATCCATTAAACACTACCCACGTACTGTTTAAAATTGATTCAATAAATATAGAAAGTTTAGTACCCATGCAAAAACTGGTTATTCGAGAGACGTGATAAGATAGAAGATGAGAAGTAGAGAATCGTAGGCAGAGATAAATACATGGACATAATAAATGGTGCCACATATAGCTGAATGTGGTTGAAAAGAGATAATAGAATTGATCAGCATCCCCAAATTATAAATTTGAAATATGTAGCATGTATTTTACGTTTATCGTTTACTATGCGTACATAATGTTTTTTTTTTGTAAAAAATTACAATAAAGAGAGTTGACTTTCTTACACTTTATCATTTTGTATTAGGTAGTAATACGTCTTTGAAAACCACGTTTCTTGTGAATACCCCAGATTGACGCTCTAAATTCCCGTCTTTTACCAAAATCTTTGTAGAATTTTGTGAGACTCCTCTTGAAAGTGCCACATATAGCTGACCGTGGCTGAACACATGGTTACACAAAAATATGCCAATATTTGGGATTATTTGACCTTGTGCTTTGTTTATTGTCAAAGCAAAACTAAGTCTTATCGGAAACTGTCGACGTGTCAACTCAAATGGTAATCCAGAATTATCTTCACTTTTCAAAGGCATTCTATGCAGAAAGAATCTAGTACCCTTGTGAGGACCTGTTATGATCTCAGCATCTATAAAATTTCGACCAAGACTGCGGCATATTAACCTTGTTCCATTGCATTGACCAAGTTCGGGCGCAACATTTCTCAAGAGCATGATAGGACTTCCTACTTTCAATATGATTTTATGTGGGGGCAAACCACTTGGACTAAGGGAATTCAAAAATTCTTCTTGAAAAAGATTGTGATTGTCGTCTTCTACACTATCCCAAGATGTATACTCTTTTTCCTCTCCAGGAAACTTGAGAATGAGCATTTGATTAATATTGTCGACATCAACATTTTTTGGTGTGATGATGGCTTTATCAACCATATAGTTTTCATCGTTAACATGATTTATCATATTAGGAAAAACAGAATCAATTAACATCTGAATTGATTGTTCTCCTTCCCACGGTATGATAATTGAATCTGGTAATTTTATGAAATCACGATTCACAGTATGTTGCAATCCATCACCTATGCGCAATAGAAATTGTGAGAATTCAATATCTTGAGCAGATCTCATATTTTGTTGAAGGTGTATTACCTTTACGCAATGCCAGAATGTTGACCTTGAAATACTTCAGCAATTTGTTCTGCCTTTGACCCTCGTTTAACAACTGGTAACACTTGTCGAAAATCACCACCAAAAACCATTATCTTCCCTCCAAACGCTATTTGATTTTCCATAATATCTTGGAAACTCTTACTGACGGATTCAAAAGCATGGCGATTTGTCATTGGAGCCTCGTCCCATACTATAGCTGATGCACGCTGTAAGGACAGTGTATCGTATTATCCTAAATCTTATATGATTATCGATAATTAATGAATTTGATATGTGATTATACAATTGATGTATATTATGATAATGAAATTGAGAAAATGAGTATTGAATGTGAATTGACGTTGTAAGAGCTCGAGTGGAGAAGCCGGACGCCAATTTAGTACAAATCTAAATATTTGTACAGAACATGTGGCGCCCGGGCGGTAGAAAATGACCGCCCGAGCGCCAACGTATGCAAAGCGAGAGTTCGGGCAGAATGTTCCGCGCCCGAGCGGTAACTTTCTACCGCCCGAGCGCGGCATAAATGCAACTCGGGGACAGAATGTCTCGCGCTCGGGCACGAGAATTCTACCGCCCGAGCGCGAGGAAGATGATGATAAGAATAAGCTTTTCCTTCTTCTTTCTTCATTTCCATTTACGAGAACTTCGAGAATAACCGAGAGAATTTTATTTTCTTCTTCCGATTCGACTTCGAAACGCTGTCCAAACGCGAAACAAATTATATATTTGTAATCGTCGCGTCGAGGGCTTCTGACTGAGGTAATTTTCTTCTAGTTCCAGCAGCTATAAATATCAAGGTGCTGGAATAGCATGTATTTGAAGTTGAATTTCTGATATGTAGTAGAATAACCGACAAGAAACTCATATTCGAAGTCGGAATTAAATTATGATATGATTTGAATTTGATATGAATTTTTGAAGTTTCAAATGATATTTGAAACTCATATTAATGATTTTGGAGTATGTAATTGATTGGAATGAATATGTTATTGATGTAGATAAAGTATTATACTGATATCTTCAAGCTACATCGACTGGAACAAAGAATTGAGGTATGTTGCGACCGGGTAACATACGACAGGTATCTGTATTATATGATATATGTGGGATTGATTTGATTGATTGGATTGGAATACGTGTCTATGTGCCTATTTGATGATTTAATGTGGCATACATGACATTGAGATTGGAGTTTCGATGTATAAAATAAATGTTTTGTTAACACACATCATTTTATGCATACATCGATACATGACATGCACGTTGAGCTATGATCCTTGGATACCCTGATATGATTTGATTGGATTCCGGGGTTTGTGAACACAATCGTTATGCCGGTATTATATGACCCGTAAAGCAAAGACAATTGTGGCCCCATATGATTGGATATGAGATGTGGGATTGATGGCGCTTCGTCGACGCTATCATACGTGTATTCCCATATCGGCCGGTGTGCCAGCTCGAGCATTGATTTGATTTGATAGCGATTCGATTGATTCTGACATGTGCTCAGTGGATGGGCATTTGACCTGATACCTCCACGACATACATGCATTGCATACCATATATCATTGTTTAGATACTTGTGGTATATATTGTGGTTGTTCCATACGGAGCTTTGCTCACCCCCAAGGGGGGGCTGTTGTTGTCTTTGTGTGTGGACAATGACAGGTACTCCAGGATATCAGGAGGCCGGAGAGGGTACTTCTGGAGGGAGCCACAGCTTGGGCTGAGGTTTATGTTTATGTCTTGTTCCCAGTATATATGTATATGTATCTATATACCGGGGCATGTCCCGAGGATATGATATGTTTGTATGTGATTGGTTTTTGATTACGTGTGAGCGTGTTTTATGTTTTAAGATTAAATACTATTTTTAGTATTATAAATCTAGAAGAAATGTTTGGGCTCATTGTAAAGAAAATTTAAACTCGTTTTCCGCTGTGATTAGTTAACCCTAATCAAATTGTGTTGTAATAACGATTAGGAGCTAAGGGCCCCACACTAGATGGTATCAGAGCATAGCTGGGAATGCTCTATTGAGTCTTGTGTACACGTGAATAGGCACAAATGAATTGTGCGTATGTGTTTGATTTATTTGTATTACTTGCTCCTACTTGATTTGATTTGAGTAAGTATCTGATGAGATTGATGATATGAGATGATGATATGAGACGATGAGATTATGAATTGATATGAAATTGTGATATTCATCTTTTGATTTGTAGATGGATCACACAAATGAAACTGCGAGTAGCAGTACTGAGAGGATTGTTGGGCAATTTGAAGGATTGTCCATAGATGTTGTGATGGCTCGATTCCAGGATCTGAAACCACCGAAGTTCTTTGGCACTGAGAGTGCTGAAAGAGCTGAGGCCTGGCTAAAGGATATCGAGCACTTGTTTAATATTGTTGAGTATTCCATGGCTCGGAGACTGAAACTTGCTTTGTATCAGCTGAAAGACCGAGCTAAATCTTGGTGGGAAGCCGCTGAGATTGGACTGAAAGAGGCCGGGTTTGAAGTCACCTGGAATGTCTTCAAGGCCCAGTTTTTGGAGCAGTATTCCCCTCCTTCTTATTATACTGCTCAGGAGAATGAATTCAATAATCTGCAGCAGGGAATGATGACTGTTGCAGAGTATGCTTCGAAATTTTCTACTTTGTTGAAGTATGCACCTCACGTAGCTGCGAATGCAAAAGCAAAATATAACAGGTTTGTGAATGGATTGCATCCTGCTATATATACTTTTGTTATTTCTGGTTTGCCTACCAGCTACGCAGAGGCAGTTGAATGAGCCAAGGCAGCTGAAGCTGGATTAAGGCGAGGAGGTCCTCAGTATGTTCCTCCACCTTAAGTGTCAGCTCAGCAGCCTGTCCTGCGACTCAGAAGCAGGAAAGATTATTTTGTCTGAGAAAGTTGTGCATAATTGTGTATTGATATATGAGGATATGTGGTATTTCTGAATTTGATTGTCCTCCCTATGCACGAATTTGATTGTATTGTTGGCATGGATATCTTGATGACGAATCGAGCTACTGTTGATTGTTGTCATGGAGTAGTTCGATTTCGACCTATTGATGGACCCAAGTGGAATTTTTATGGCAAGGTTTCCCAAGCCAAAATTCCATTGGTATCTTCCTTGGAAATGTCTCGATTGTTGACTAGCGGAGATGAGGGTTATCTTGTCTACGCTATTGATATTTCGAAGAAGGAGTCTTCTTTATCTGAGATTCCTGTTGCGAAAGAGTTTCCGGATGTATTTCCCGATGAGATTCCTGATTTTCCTCCTCATCGAGAAGTTGAGTTTAGTATTGATCTGGTGCCGGGGACTGCTCCCATATCTAAAGCTCCCTATCGCATGGCACCATTGGAACTGAAAGAATTGAAAGAACAATTACAGGATCTTCTCGATAAGGGATATATTCGACCGAGTGTATCACCTTGGGGAGCTCCAGTTTTATTTGTTCGGAAGAAAGATGGTACGATGCGAATGTGTATCGCCTATAGGCAACTGAATCAGGCTACTGTGAAAACCAAGTACCCACTTCCGCGTATTGATGATTTGTTTGAATAGCTTCAGGGTACTTCTGTTTACTCGAAGATTGATCTTCGTTCTGGGTATCATCAAGTACGAGTTCGAGACGAAGATGTGCCCAAAACTGCTTTTCGTACGAGGTATGGCCACTATGAATTCCTGGTTATGCCTTTTGGTCTTACGAATGCTCCTGCTATCTTTATGGATTTAATGAATCGTGTCTTCCGTGATTATCTAGACCGATTCGTTATTGTTTTCATTGATGATATTCTTGTGTATTCGAAATCGAGAAAGGAGCATGCTGAACATCTGAGACTGGTACTTCAAACTCTTCGTACTAGTCATTTGTATGCCAAGTTGTCCAAATGTGAATTCTGGATGGACAAAGTGGTATTTCTGGGCCACGTCATTTCGAGACATGGTATATCTGTTGATCCTTCGAAGGTCGAAGCTGTGTTGAATTGGCCAAGACCTACGAATGTTCCTGAGATCCGTAGCTTCATGGGTTTAGCTGGATATTATCGCCGTTTTATTAAAGGATTTTCGAAAATAGCTAAACCTATTACTCAACTGACACAGAAGAATCAAAGATTCATTTGGTCAGAGGAATGTGAAGCTAGCTTTCTTGAATTGAAGACGAGATTGACCACAGCACCTGTGCTTACCATTCCCTCAGGTACCGGAGGATTTGTGGTGTGTACAGATGCGTCTGGTAAAGGTTTGGGCTGTGTTCTGATGCAACATGGCAAGGTAGTTGCTTATGCGTCTCGTCAATTGAAATCTCATGAAACTCGTTATCCTGTTCATGATCTTGAATTGGCTGCCATTGTGTTTGCTTTGAAGATTTGGCGCCATTACTTGTATGGAGAAAAGTTTGTTATCTATTCGGACCATAAAAGTCTGAAATATCTCTTTTCTCAATCTGATTTGAATATGAGGCAACGCAGGTGGATGGATCTCCTGAAGGATTTTGATTGTGAGATTCAATATCACCCTGGATCGGTGAATGTTACTGCGGATGCCCTGAGCCGTAAAGTTCATGATTCTGTTCTAGCTTCTGTCAATGTCGCCAAGGTACATGAGGATATTTGTACTTCTGGTTGGACTTTTCACTCGAATTGGAATTCTGTCACTGTCTCAGCATTGCAAATTGAGCCGAATTTGATATCGAAAATAAGAAAGGCCCAACAAAGCGATGCTCAGATCCAAAAGTCGAAAGAACTGGTATCTGCTGGACATCAGTCTGGATTTCAGATTTCTTCTGATGGTTCTTTACGACTTAATGGTCGGCTGGTAGTTCCTGATGACTCTGATTTGAAATTGGCCCTTCTTCGAGAAGCACATTGTAGCAAATATAGTATTCACCCTGGAGGTCGAAAGATGTATTTGACCTTGAGACCTCAATTCTGGTGGAGACGTATGAAGAAGGACATTGCTGAATTTATTTCTAAATGTCTTGTCTGCCAGCAACTGAAAGCCGAGAGAATGAAACCTGGAGGATTACTCCATAGTCTTGAAATCCCGAAATGGAATTGGGAACATATCGCTATGGATTTTGTGACTCATTTACCTCGTTCGCCCAAGGGCTGTGATGCTATTTGGGTGATTATTGATCGGCTTTCGAAATCTGCACATTTTATTCCGTATGAGCGGACTTATCCTTATAAGAGAATGGCCCGTTTATACATTGAGAATGTTGTGAGACTGCACGGTGTGCCAGTCTCAATTGTATCTGTTCGTGATCCCAGATTTGCTTCTAAATTCTGGGGTAGTTTCCAAGAAGCGATGGGTACGCGTTTGGCTATGAGTACTGCTTATCATCCTCAAACTGATGGCCAAACTGAGCGTACGATTCAGACTTTAGAGGATATGTTGCGTGCAATAGTGATGGACTTCAGAATGGGATGGCAAGATGCCTTACCATTGGTTGAATTTTCTTATAATAATAGCTTTCAGACGAGTATCGGTATGGCACCGTTTGAAGCTCTATATGGAAGACGATGTAGATCACCATTATTCTGGGATGAGATTGGTGAGAGACAGTTGACTGGACCTGAAATGATACAGGAAATGAATGATAAGGTTCAGTTAATTAGGCAGCGGATGAAAGCTGCTCAGGATCGTCAAACGAGTTATGCGAACAAACGAAGACGACCCTTGGAATTCCAGAAAGGTGACAGAGTGTTTTTGAAAATATCTCCCTTTAGAGGCACTGTTCGATTCGGCATGCGAGGGAAGTTATCTCCTCGATATGTTGGTCCATACGAGATTTTGGATCGAGTTGGTGATCTTGCATATCGATTGGCATTGCCACCAGCTCTATCTGCCATTCACGATGTGTTTCATGTTTCTATGTTGAGGAAGTATGAACCGGATCCATCACATGTACTTGCACTTGACGAGGTTGAACTTGATCCTTCTCTTTCCTATGTTGAACAACCTGTTCGCATTATGGATCGAAAGGAAAAGATATTGAGAAACAAATCGATTCCCCTAGTTCGAGTGCAATGGACACGACATGGTGTTGAAGAATCGATATGGGAGTTGGAAAGCAAAATGAGAGAATCATATCCGCATTTATTTGATGCTGATCCATCTGTTCCATTGTATTCGATGTATTATGATCCGTTTACTGATTTTACTTTGATATGTACTATAACTGGTGACATATGTATGTTTACCAATGTTATGTATATAGAAATATTTGAGATTTCGAGGACGAAATCTTTTAAGAGGGAGAGAAATGTAAGGACCGTGTATCGTATTATCGTAAATCTTATATGATTATCGATAATTAATGAATTTGATATGTGATTATACAATTGATGTATATTATGATAATGAAATTGAGAAAATGAGTATTGAATGTGAATTGACGTTGTAAGAGCTCGAGTGGAGAAGCCGGACGCCAATTTAGTACAAATCTAAATATTTGTACAGAACATGTGGCGCACGGGCGGTAGAAAATGACCGCCCGAGCACCAATGTATGCAAAGCGAGAGTTCGGGCAGAATGTTCCGCGCCCGAGCGGTAACTTTCTACCGCCCGAGCGCGGCATAAATGCAACTCGGGGACAGAATGTCTCGCGCTCGGGCGCGAGAATTCTACCGCCCGAGCGCGAGGAAGATGATGATAAGAATAAGCTTTTCCTTCTTCTTTCTTCATTTCCATTTACGAGAACTTCGAGAATAACCGAGAGAATTTTATTTTCTTCTTCCGATTCGACTTCGAAACGCTGTCTAAACGCGAAACAAATTATATATTTGTAATCGTCGCGTCGAGGGCTTCTGACTGAGGTAATTTTCTTCTAGTTCCAGCAGCTATAAATATCAAGGTGCTGGAATAGCATGTATTTGAAGTTGAATTTCTGATATGTAGTAGAATAACCGACAAGAAACTCATATTCGAAGTCGGAATTAAATTATGATATGATTTGAATTTGATATGAATTTTTGAAGTTTCAAATGATATTTGAAACTCATATTAATGATTTGGAGTATGTAATTGATTGGAATGAATATGTTATTGATGTAGATAAAGTATTATACTGATATCTTCAAGCTACATCGACTGGAACAAAGAATTGAGGTATGTTGCGACCGGGTAACATACGACAGGTATCTGTATTATGATATATGTGGGATTGATTTGATTGATTGGATTGGAATACGTGTCTATGTGCCTATTTGATGATTTAATGTGGCATACATGACATTGAGATTGGAGTTTCGATGTATAAAATAAATGTTTTGTTAACACACATCATTTTATGCATACATCGATACATGACATGCACGTTGAGCTATGATCCTTGGATACCCTGAG
>NC_133115.1:13801393-13854546 GCF_022965805.1 Primulina eburnea
GACCAGGTTTCAAGCCTTACTAAGCCTTTGTTTGATAAAGTTGTCACGTGGATTGGTCTTCTAAAACCATATGATTTGATTGGATTCCGGGGTTTGTGAACACAATCGCTATGCCGGTATTATATGACCCGTAAAGCATAGACAATTGTGGCCCCATATGATTGGATATGAGATGTGGGATTGATGGCGCTTCGTCGACGCTATCATACGTGTATTCCCATATCGGCTGGTGTGCCAGCTCGAGCATTGATTTGATTTGATAGCGATTCGATTGATTCTGACATGTGCTCAGTGGATGGGCATTTGACCTGATACCTCCACGACATACATGCATTGCATACCATATATCATTGTTTAGATACTTGTGGTATATATTGTGGTTGTTCCATACGGAGCTTTGCTCACCCCCAAGGGGGGCTGTTGTTGTCTTTGTGTGTGGACAATGACAGGTACTCCAGGATATCAGAAGGCCGGAGAGGATACTTCTGGAGGGAGCCACAGCTTGGGCTGAGGTTTATGTTTATGTCTTGTTCCCAGTATATATGTATATGTATCTATATACCGGGGCATGTCCCGAGGATATGATATGTTTGTATGTGATTGGTTTTTGATTACGTGTGGGCGTGTTTTATGTTTTAAGATTAAATACTATTTTTAGTATTATAAATCTAGAAGAAATGTTTGGGCTCATTGTAAAGAAAATTTAAACTCGTTTTCCGTTGTGATTAGTTAACCCTAATTAAATTGTGTTGTAATAACGATTAGGAGCTAAGGGCCCCACACACGCCTTATTAAATCTGCAAGTTCTGTCTGTTTTTGTATTTTGCACAGTGTTGATGCAGTTGGTCTAAGTGGAATTTGAAAACGTGAATGTGCAGTTCTTCCCCCTGGCAACAGTGTCGCAGCTATTCCAGATGTTGCTACCGCAATTATAATTTTACCCATTTTTCTCAAATATGCCAACATTGAGCGGTATAAAAAAGTCTTACCAGTACCTCCTGGACCATCAATGAAGAAAAGTTTTGATTGGTTGTGCATAATACTTTGTATGATTGTGTCAAATGCAATCCTCTGCTGAGCATTCAAACGTTCAATAGATCTCAATTCATCATCAAAAATATTATAAAAAAGCTCATCCTCAATTATTCTCGGTAGCGGTGTGTCTTCCAAAAGCTCAGCACTTATTGATGGCAAATCGAAATCATCTAATTTCTTTTTGTACTGATGTAACAACCTTCGTATCTCAAGCAATAACTTATTGATGATTAAGTTACTTGATGAAATTTGTCTACCATAATCTTCACACATGCTATGGTGGAACTCATCCCAGAGTTCTCGAACTATTGTTGGTTGACAGAAGACCAGTATGGATACAAATAACCTTCTCAATGAAGATGGCATTCTAACAGATCGTGCTTCTTGCAAACATTGTAATACATAATCATCCTGTTTGAGAAGTCCTCTCATTTGAGCAGACTCTTTAAATGTTGAATATGTTACCCCATTCACAGTCATCAGATCTTCAAAAGATTTCGGGCCCCTGACATGATTTAAAAGGATACGGAGATAAAACCTCTCACCTTCAGATGGCGACACAACATATACTCTTCCAACCACTTTATTGTTGCTTCTCCGACGAATCCATTTTTTTCCAGATTTTATCCATGTGTAATATTGTGGAAATTCTCGATATAAATACTTTCCAGTCAAGTCAGGATCACAATTTTTTTGGAAAAACTCTGTAAGCATAGTCTTTGAGTTGTCATCATCTGCTAGTAGATCACTTACGTGTTGTTGAGGGTCAAAATAAACCAAATGTTGGTTTGGTGTATGTAGTTGCAACCTAATGACTGAAGGATACATCCTACTGAACTCAAATGAGAAAATTCGCCACAAAGCTTCAGGCGCACAAATCCACCTTCCATCCACGTACTGTTGGATTTCATCACAATTTTGTCCATTACGCAACTCTAACGCGACCCGATCAGGACCTTTATGAATGTACTTGTATATGTACTTGACACATTTAATCCCTCCACATACTTCAACATTAATATGACAATCATATTTTAATAAAAGCCACGGATTGTATGGGACAACCCAACCATTATCAATGAAGGCGTCGTCATTGTTGGGAATTGGTACTTGGCCACCTTCACGTCTGCGATACAAAGGGTATGAATCATTTCCTCGAGATGTGTATTCCACAAATGGCTTTGGAAAGTTCTTCTTACATTTACCATTTACCATGCATGGACAATTTTGATTGATTGATCCACAGGGCCCATGTATCATATGGTGGACAACTGCTTTGTGTAGATTGGGTTCTTCTGTTTGTAAAGGTATTTCAGCATGCACAATTGAGTCAAAGTGATCGGGAGTACACAACTTGTCATTATTTTCAAATATGACCAACATATGAACATGAGGAAGCCCTCTTTTTTTATACTCAATGACGTATGAATAAGAGCGGACCTTACCCAAAACCCCTCTATCCACAATGTCTTTCTTAAACTCTTCAAATTTCGATCGAAATATCCTTGTAATCAAATCTGGACGGTCTTGAGGTGATTGCCCGGGTAGTAGTTGATATTTTATCTCATTCCAATTCGGATTGCATGTCATTGTAAGCATTATATCTGGTTTTCCATATGTTTGTACCAAAGTCATGGCATCTTGATATCGTTGGTACATATCACGTGGGCTTCCACCGAAAGATGATGGCAAAATGATTCTGGTACCAACATTTCCTGTAATACATTTGGCAAATATGTATAATATGTGAGTTGTAATATAATGTGTTAAAAATAATAATCTAATAATAAATAAGTTATCATACCTGCATTATTTTCACCTCCATGTAAACAATCTTGCAATCCTTGGTAAAATTCTGAACGTATATCACGCTGATTTGAATTTATCCATCGTAGTCTTTGTGTTTCAATCTTTACGTAATTGTCAACTACGTATTGCTGAAGTAGACGGCCTCCTCTAAGTAACAAAGACGGCGAATTTACTCGTATCTGATTAAGAAGATAATTTACACAATATGAGTGTATGTCTAAATTTTAGTTATAAATTGCTTGTAATAAAAAAATTAAAGCATAAAGTAAAATGTTTTTTTTTTCACTAACCTGTAGCATATACGCATAGTAATTTAAGCATGTTAACCGGGTACCATTGATATTTCGACTATTTATGTCCCAACCATATGTACCATATGGTAGAAGGAGTGGATATTGCAAAGGGTCATAATAGCCAACTACATCTTGAATGCTTATAAGATTTCCACCGATTCCTTGTATAGTAATATCTCGACTGCTCAAAGTTTCTTGACATTCGTTGTCAACAATGACAGCTGCAACTTGAGATGTTGTTGGTAAACTATATTGATGCTCATTAGGTTTTTGTTGCTTGATGATGAGCCTACAGTTAGGAATATCTTGACATTTGCCAATTTGTCGAAACACGTGCACAAATGGATTGTGTTGATCAAGAATGTTTTGTAGCTTAAGTAGCAATTCTCGGCGTAGTTCTGGATTTTCATGAAGTCTATTGTCTATATCATGATCTGTGTCTACAGTCCACATCTGCATGTACCTTGGCCTACAATTCTCATTTGGTAATAGACTTCCAATCGAGTGATATATTGATCCATGGGCACGAAATGTGTAAATTCCATGCGTACCGGTTGCTAAAGACTTATCTAAGCTGACTCCCATCGATGTAAAAGAGAAAACATGGTTGTATGCCCTTATGAATTGCCGAAAATGTCTGCTTTCCTCATTGTTCTCAACATACAACTCTTGCAATTCAATGGGAGAAGGTATATGATCCAAATTTGCATTTCCATTTCTACAGCAGAGTTGTGATGTTTCACCTTGAAACAATAGAGCTTGGCAATGTATACAATTTCTTGGGTCAGACAATTGCCAATGATAATTTATATCTCTTTCACCAAAATTTCTTGCTAGGTTACGATATCGACGTGGACGTGGATATTGTTGTATGTTTGTCATGATATTGTTTTCATTGAAGTTAATTCCTGAAAAAAATTTCAAAATAATCTTTAAACCAACAATAAAAAAAATGTGGTTGCTAAAAGAGTGAACCAATAAATTATGTAATGGAAATTTATTATTCAAACTTATTTGTAAACTATGTTTCTAAAAATAATTTATTTTCGGAATTTTTAAAGATATATACTGTATAATACAAAAATTCCAAAATAATATGTTTTCTATTATTTTTTCTGAAATTGTGAAATGCATATAAGCGCTAATGAAAAATTCATATATTTGATATAGTACATTTAAAAAATATACAAAATATTTTTAAATAATATTTTTCATTTAAATATGAATTTTTGGAAAATGCGATTAATTATTTCCAATAATTTAATATTTTTTTTGAAACTTTGAAAATAATACATTAAAAAAATGTACAATGTGGTCAAATTATAATTCCATTTTTTAAAAAGATATATTAAAATTTTTGAAATTTTAATTGACGTATAATTTTTCCATAAAATGTTGAAAATTGAAACAAAATTAAAAAATCAAACACATGGTTGATGTACTCTCAACAAAGTCATTAAATATTAAATAAATATTAAATATAGACCTTGAGAGGAAGAATTGATGGAAGAAGAAGTAAAAAGTTTTCATTCTTAAAAAAAATACACATATTTGACAATTAGAAATGTGGTGAAACAATTATCTATCGAGGAAAGACTATTGATATGACATATTTTAAATAAATTATTTAATTTATTTTAAACCCAATGATAACAGATAAAGTTGTGAAACATAAATATTGCATCGACTATTTATGTGGATATAGTAGAATACCTTGATGAATAGAATTCGGCAATGGTAGACGTGTGCTAGTACTTCCACGCTCGAACTGTGATGTCAAATTATGAAAAGATATTGGCTCTGAGCGACATATTTGTCGCACTGTAGTCATATCAACAACTGTCATGAACAATAGATGTATAGGTTTTTATAATTTGGTAGTTGTAGTAGTTATTAAGAAATAGAACTAATTAGGATGTTTTGTGCAATACGTCATTGAATTATTGATTTTTTTCCGATCAAAGTATTGTTTAAAATTACATTTTGGATAGAATTCCAAATATTGTAGAAGGTAATTACGATTTTCATCGATGTTATCAGTTGATTCCTGAATCATTATAGTTGGTGCAACGAAATCACTATTACCCAGATTAGACTCATCTGGAATTGATGATCTCTCATTATCTTGTCTCCTTCGATAATTTGCACGCCGGCGAGCCAATTCCATGCTCCTTGCATCCTCATTCATTGATCGCCGTCTGTTACGTTGTGCCAATCTCCAATTTATTTGATGATCTGTTGAACAATATAACCATATTGTAAGTGTGTTGTGCATCTAACACACAATAAAAGTATGACTTAAAGAGCATGTAAATATTTTTTGAAGTACGTATTATACAATGCTGGTTTGAAGTAGAAATGGAAGAAGTGAAACTATGAATTATACTCTGCTGGTTTGAAGTAGAAATGGAAGAAGTCAAATCCATTCTTCTAATCTGGTAATTTGATCGACGTCGAGCAAGGTAAGATTGTCGTCGTTGTTGGGTCATAGAATGTATTCTTTCACGTTCGTTATGCGTTCGCATTTGTCGCCTTTCACTGATGTAAGAGTTGGAGTTAGAATTTGTCATGTCCTGCATAAAATTGTAGACCAATAGTTAATATACTTGTGAAAATAACAAAATAATAATGGAACACATTTCATGAAAATGAAACAAAAGATATTAAAAAATTATATATATTAATAATATTGTGTTATGTTGATTGATCATGAATGAATTTGATTGTTAAAATTTAAATTTTATATATATATTTTTTTTATAATTTTCCACAATGCAGTATTAAAATGTTTACTTGAATTTTGAATGGAAAAAAATTTCATACCTGCGGAGACCTCTGTTGTTGATTTGCGACATCATTTTGGATAGAAAACATGTTATTGACATTGTTGCTTGGTCTATGTTCGCTTGAGCTCCCGGATTCCATGTTTCAATGTTTATCAACCTGCAAGAGAAATATGAATAAAATTTAAAAGTAGTTAGTTGAGATGTAGTGTTTGATCACTATTTCACTTAATCTTACTTGTACAATAAATTCGTTAAAACTTAGATATAATAAAACAAATTTTAAAATTTGTTAGTTTTAGTATGGGATAATATGACAATGTATGACATAAGAAATGATGTTGGAAAAGAAGCAATGTGATTTATCGAGCATAAATTTGGATTTCAAAAGAAGAAAGAAATAAAAATTTCGTAACACCAACCTCAATTATCGAACAGAGTGTCAACTTTAGTGATATAAGTTAAGCAAACAAAAAATTGTCCACTTTAGGAACCATATGCATTAAAACGCATAAGAAAAACAAATTTAATCAGAACAAAACTTCTGAAAGTGAATCTAAATGATTCAATTCAGAAATGAAGGAGATCAAAAAATACGGTGAAAAGTTAATTAATAGGCTTGGTGAAAGTTCATATATTATTTAGCTTTACTAACACAGTTGCCCATATATTATTCAGCTGTATTTACATGATCTGTAATTTTTTTTTTCTTGCTGACTGTAGATATACCCTTTGGCTACAAAGCGGAAATATGGTCTCTAGGTATGTCAGCTTAGCAATTCGGTTCTTGAAGTTATCTTTTTAAGATCTATAACAATGATAAATAATGGTAATATCTCAAGCTGTTGTGCATTTGAAATCGCTGCTCTCCTGCCTCCATTTATGACTGCTGTAAGTTCGAGGCAGAGCCTTCATTACTGCAATAGTGCTGATGTGTTAACGATTCCATGTGATTTTATGTATGAAACAGGATATGGTGCAAACAAAATTGATGATTTAATTACAATTACATAAATCTTCAAAATATATGTATCATATAAAAAAATGATGTTGGAAAAGAAGCAATGTCTTATTAATCGAGAATAAATTTTGTTTTCGAAATAAGAAAGAAATAAAATGAATGTAAAACTTACCTCAATTATCGAACCGTGGTGATAAAAGTTAAGCAAGCCTAAAATTATCCGCTTTAGGAAACATCTGCATTAAAACTGATAAGTAAAACAAATTTAATCAAAATAAGGCTTTTGAAAGTCAATCTAAATGATTCAATTCAGAACTGAAGGAGATCAAAAAAATAAAGTGAAGAGTTACCCACCAGATTACATTGTTCTATGCATTTATAACTATTCAAGGAGCAGAGCCATATATCAGCCGAGTTATCTAAGGAATGCTGCTGGGTAAATTTTTCTAAGACTCTCATCTTTAATTGTATTGAATCATTCATAGGGAAATTTGGAAATTGGGTCATCTAAATCAAGAAAAGAATCACTAAAAACCCATACAAATGATGTCCATTGATATATATATATATATATATATATATATATATATATATATATATATATATATATATAATCCAGACAACATTTGCATATGAATTAAACGTGTAAATATTTAGGGAGGAAAATATTAAAAACATAAATAGACGATAATCGTGAATCAAACCCGTGTCTATCTTCACATCAAAGACAGTTTCCTCTTCGTGGATCCGCCATTTATTTGCCAATATATTTGACTGTTCGTAAGCTTTTTGATTTTCCTGTCACAACTACTGAATCCCAAGACCAGAGTAAAATAACATGGAGATATTGGGTAAGGGTGCCAAGACAAAACAGTAGTAAGAAATAATAATCTCAACAAATTTGAGCACTTGTAAATTCTAAAGGTACTTATCATAAATTGTAGTATATTTATTTCACGAGACGTATGCAAGTTTAAGCTTTGGATATCTCCCCAACTTCATAATCCTCGCTCCTCCATTGAATCATTCGAGGATAGCAAAGTTAACCACCATTTATAACAGGATCCTGTAAAAGTACATGGCAACCAGCCATGACTACCGATTCAATCACAACATACTGGACAAATTGGAGGGGCACACTCTGTTAAATATGGCTTTTAATGTCTACTGTTTGTGCATCAATTTTTATATTGAAATCCAAAGATCGTCGAAAAACAGAAGAAAAAAATGCACATAAACAACAAATGCATCATCTTTACTGCTTCTCCAATAATTCATAGACTCGATCCCCCAAAAAAAATCTTGGGGATTCGATAATTTGATTTTTTTTGTAATCGGAAAAAATAATAGGATCCTGCATCCATTTTGCGTTGTGAGAGGTGATTACCTCCTGTCAACGATAATTTTTTTTTAAACCCAAAATAATCGAATTTCCCGAGTCATGGGTTGGGGAAGGAGTCGCTAGGACTCCCACCCGAGAGCCAAGGAATTTACGTGCAGGGTTCAGGGTTTGCGCAGGGATTATGGCTCGATCTGGGGGACAAAGGGCTGGGCTAGGGCGACTCCTTTGGGTCCTATGTGAGTGCTTTAGAGGCTGGTTCAAGGGATGGGTCGATGGCTAGAGTCCTAGCAGTAAAAACGCAGAGTCCGTGCTAAGGGGGTTTCTCGGCCATAGTTATGTCTGATTTAGGGCTCCGGATCTAAGCTTAAGTTCAGGTCCTATGGATTCTAAGGGTCCAAGAGGATGTCTAGATGGGCTGGTCATGAGTTGGGGCAGGGTGGCTCAAGGTGGGCTCGAGCAAAATGCAGAAACGTGAGGGAGGCACTGGAGGCAACATGTGCACAGGCTGTAGTTTTCTTCAGGTGGCTTGTGCGCTGGTCCAGGGGCTTTGGATGGTTTGTGCATGGTCCAGGGGAGGTTACAGTCATGAAGGGTCTAGTGGTTAAGGGCTGGAAGGGTCCTGGGCTAGGTGGGAGTCCTATGGTTCAAGGGAACACACGTACACACAAATGCAGAATATTAGGTCATAGTTCCAGGTACGTTTGAGCGAGCTAGGTTCTGATTCTAGGTTCTGGGCTTGGTTAGGAGAGTGCCTAGGTAGGTTGGCTCAGGTTTGGCTTCGGGTGGCTCGACCATGGCTCGAGTATTTTGGGAGATGGCTCGGTGTGTTCGGTAATGTGTCAAAAACGAAAATTAAAGAAGAAAAATTGAATCCATGAGTCCACGGGTGTGGCTCATGATTTGGAAGGGTAGAATAAATAATAAAAATTTTATGTTTAAAGTTTGGGATCAAAATAACAAGTTTTGGTTTTATCCGGGATTTAATCGTCATGCGAAACGTTAGTTAAAGAATTAATTGAAACGCCTAGATTTAAGCTTAATAAAATTATGAAAAATTATATTGAAGCTCAAATATTTATTAAAAGTTTTTAAATTAGAAATTTTATATAAAGGTTTAGTTTAATTCGGGAATAAAACGCATCATTACGTTACATTTAAAGATTAATTTAAAAGACATCGATTTAGGCTAAATAAAAATACGAGAAAATTCATGTAAGCTTAAATAATTATTTGGGACATATTAGAGTCAATGAAATTAAAAAAAAAAGTCAAAAACGTGAAATTTTACGTGTAGGGGTGAAACGGTCATTTTATACCTAGAAATTAGTAAACGTTATGGAAGTAACCTGAATGTTGTTTTATATGCTAATATGATTATTTTAAATTTTTATGGATGTTGTTATGATTTAATATGCTAAAATGTTTATGGTTTTTTATATCAAAATATTTATTTTAAATGTTTATGGATTTTTATATCAAAATGTTTATTATTTAATATGTCAAAATGTTATTTTAAATGTTTATGATGTTGAAATGTTTATTTAAAAGATTTATGGATTTTTATATGTTAAAATGTTTCTTTTAAAATGTTTATGGATTTTTATGAGGAACGATAACGTTAAAAGATATATTGCATGCTTGTTTTTAAAACGAAATGATATTAAATGTATGATTTTTGTAAAGTGGTGAAAATGTGAAACATTGGAGGAGGTGAAGTAATTGTGACTATTGAGGATATGAAGATATGAGGATAAGAATGGGGATGTCGTGTGGGGAAAAGGCCCAGAGGGAGCTCATTTTCGGGAGAAGGCCCCAAAGAGAACCCATGCATGGGAAAAGGCCCAGAGGGAGCCCGTCTACGGGAGAACGGCCCCGAGGGAGCCCCGAAGATCGTGTTTCCATTCGATGAGGATAGGCCAAGGCCTAGTTGACCGGTGAAAGTGTTGCTAGTGTCCCCGTCGCCAAGTACTGTGGTTACATGTAGATGGATCCATCGAATTTTTGAGGATGAGGAAAATCATAATTAACGATCTGAATCCAAAAAAAAATGTTTATGATCTTGATGAGAGGATACATGTTATGAATGAGGAAAAAGAAAATATTGATGTTTAAAGTTGATGCATCATTATGAAAATATTTTTATTTAAAGTTATGCATCATAAAAAGGTTTACGAAAATGTTATGTTTAAATTTATGCATCTTCATGAAAACGATATTTTAAGTACAAGTATTTTCACTGTTGTATGTGATTTTTTTGTTCATATTATTTGGTATCAAGAATATCGTGTGTTGAGTCTTTAGACTCACTAGGTGTGATTGATGCATGTGATTATGATGATTATGATTATGGAGGTCTTGTTGGTTGATCTGACTGGACTGAATGTGCACATAACCTGAGGACCGACGCTAGTTTTCCGCACTAGTTATGATTTATGATTTTAAGTGATGTTAAGGATATTTTTGCGAAAATTTATTTATGAGTGATTTTGAGAGGTTATAGTATGTGCTATACTTTTCAAATGTTATTTTTAGGTTTAGTAAAATTTTAGGTAATTTTATGCCAAGCCATTTCTTTTGGTTTTCAAATTATAGTTGGTTGATTTATTTTAAAATGATGTCAAAAATATTTTATGGTTTGGCCGAATGCTAAGTGAGCTTTGAAAGGAAAAAAAAATCTAGTATTTTTTAAGTAAAATGAATAGCAGACGTTTCAGATACACATCATATTAAATAAATAAAATAATTATTTAATAAAAAATATATTTCCTAATTATTCCTGGTCTCCGTTCCTCGTTCAAGCGCGAAATGCAACTTAAAACCCTAATGCATGAAAGTTTAAATAATCATGCATTAAAATAATAAAATACATATTTTAAATAAAAACCCTAGATTGCATGCATTCAGGTTACGTAATTCGAATTTTCTGGACCTTACATTTATAATTTTTATTGGTCCATCAGTAATGATGTATCATATATCATCGTCTTGTGCAACTAAATGAGCCTCTTAATCTCCCAGTAATCAAAATCTTCCCTTGAGAAAATTGTAATTTTGTTTAAAGAAACCATTTAAAGAAATGCCCAAAGATGAAAATTAGCCTCGCTCTGATATAACACTATATAATCGATGTTAGTGTTACCCTCTGATTAAAATTCTATCAATTTAGTTGACTGATATGTAGTTTGTTTGGTTTTAAAAATAATAGGTTGTATTAGTAGAGTTTTACAGATTACAACTGATTTATGTTGTGTATATTTTTTCTTAAATAATTGATTGTATTAGTCGAGTTTGGAGTGGAGTTTTAGGTTACAACTTGTATCTGGTTCGTGTTTGAGGTAAAGTATGATGTGGTTTTTTGAGGTAGAGTTTTGGGTTGTGTTTAATGTGGAGTTTTCAGATGGGTCGAGTTTGATGTTGAATTTGGGTCGAGTTTGAGTTTGGTTCTGGCTCGCGTTTGATGTTTTGAGGTAGAGTTTTGGGTCGTTTGATGTGGAGTTTCCAGATGGGTCGAGTTTGAGGTGGAGTTTTGGGTCGTGTTTGATGTGAAGTTTTCAGGTGGGCAGAGTTTAGGATTATAGGGTTTAGGGAGTTTAGAGTTTTGAGTTTCGGGTAAAGGGGTTAGGGATTATAATTTTTGTTTTAGGGGTTTATAAATGGGTGGAGTTTAGGTCGGGTGTCGTTCAGGTCTGGGTCGAGTTTTAGCCTTGGGTTGACATTGGGTTGGGTCTGAGTCGAGATTTACAAATGAGTCATTATTTGGGTCAGGTTAGTGAAATATATTGAACTAAATGTTGACATATGTATTACATAATATGACTTTATAATATATATGTGATATTGTATTTGATTGTATTAGTGAAATTGTATGATATGGTATACAAGTGATATATATGAGATCATATCATATCTAATTATCTAATTATGTAATATAATTATATGATATGATTGAATTGAATGTCGACATATATATTGTGTCGAGACTGTAAAATCTGGCCCAACTATTGAATAGTGGGGTTGAGTTTCTTTAGAACACAACTTAATATATTGTGAAACACTGGGTCGAGCGTTTGAGAGACTCGAATGGTGTTGTTGGGTCATTTTTACAATATGTATTGGTCGAGACTACAAAACATATGTATTGGGTCGAGTCTGTATTGAATGTTAGAACATATGTATTGGGACGATGCAGACCCGACAATAACAATGATCTTCCTTATTTTATGCATGTATTTCACCCAATCTCATTGGTCGGAAAGATGAAAGAGATCAAAATCAGCTTGGGCTTTACCCATGAAACTGTGGGCCACTCACTATATTCTTCTCTTACATATTGTATCAAACTTTCAATATTGTTTCGGAAACGTCTTTTACTTTTAACTTTAAAATCCAACTATTTTTTTAAAAAATTCAAAACATTCATGCCAAAATAACTCAATATTTAAAAATCTTAAATGCATAATATCCATAAATCGTCAACCGTCAAAATCAAACGTCAACCTTTAAAATAATCTAAAATTAAACTTCAAAATAAAGAAAAAAATCTCTAAATATGTAATCCTCAAAATCTTTACGTAAAAAATTTAAATACTAAATAAATGCAGAAAATAAATGTCTCTAGGAGTGTACTGCCGGACTTGATCCATTCAAGTGTCAGCGCCTCTCTCAAAATGATCCTCACATGCAACCATCCAAATCTAGTGAGTCTAATGAATCAGTGTTCTAACCATACGTAGCAAATAATACATATACATGTTTATGAATTAAAATCATATTTTTATTTAAAATAAGTTAGCATAAATTTGTAAGCGTAAATAAATCATAAATCGTTAAATCATCATGCTTTCCATCGTCGTATATCATTTTTTGGTAAAGTTTGATCTTTGAAAGTGACTAGCTGTAATCATATCATCATGTGCTCAACTGATCAGTCTTAGCTCACCATTGTACATGGGGACGAGCACTGGGCCTCGTAAAAAAGTGGAAATACGATCTTCGGGCCCCTTCTGGGGTCTTCTCCCTCACGATATTCCCAACCATATCATGTTTGTCACAGTTAATTCACATACTTCAAACTATTTTCTTTCATTTTTATTCATAAAATATCGTGTCTTTCAAAATTCGTAAAATATCATTTTTCAGGAAAAATCCATACAACTTTAGCATATATCGTAAAAACATCATATTTCATCATAAATGTTTTAAAATATCATTTAACATGTATTATGATTCTTCGGGGACACTGCTAGGGAAACATTCACTACTCATTTTTCTTTAAAATGTACTAAATTTTTTTTTCTTAAAATACTTCGGCCAAACCATAATATATATATATATATATATATATATATATATATATATACATATGCTTTGCAACATTTAAAATCAACTCACCAACTAATTATTTGAAAATCCCAAAAATGCAATTCAAAACATAAAGTCGTAAACGTCAACCAAACCTATAAATAGCATTTTCAAAATAAAGTATAAGCGTCTTAAATCTTCTCAAAAGCTTCGAAAGTCATAAAAATCTTTAAAGTAATTTTAATGCGGAAAACTAGCAAAGGTTCTCGAGTTATGTGCCACATCACTCCAGTTGGTTCAACCATCAAGTCCTCCAACATCAACAACATCATGTTCAACTGCATAGATTACACCTAGTGAGTCTTTTGACTCAACAAACCTTAACCATGATAACAAATAATACATATACGTTCACAAGCAATAGTGAAAGATACTTTTAATAAAATACTTTTCATTAACATGTATAACTTTAAATCTTTTTCCTTTCATCAAACTCGTTTCCTTTCATCATATACTTATAAGTTTCCCTTTTTATTGAATTCAGATCGTTAATTGTGACTTTCGTATTAGCTGTAGTTTGATGAATCTATCTACGTATAACTATGGTACTAGGTGGAGGGGACATCAGCGATAATCTCACCCATCAACTTAGCATTGGCCTTACATATCATCATATCCTTTCGATGAAAATACAATCTTCGGGCTCCCTCTGTGGCTTTCTCCCGTAAACGGGCTCCCTCTAGGGCCTTTTCTCTCACGATATCTCCAATCATATCCTTTTATGTCATAATCAAGTCACCTTCTTCAACCTTTCATTATTTTCATCACTTACAAAGATCCATGCATATATACATATATATATATATATATAAAATTTTTCTTTTAAACCAAGCATGTAATACGTCTTTTAGCATTAGCATTTCTAGAAATATTTTAGTATTCATTACGGCATTCAGGGCGCTACCAAGACGTCTAACATTTTTGCATGTGTAAAGTGATCGTTTTGCCCTTGAAACCCTAACTTTCTCGATTTATCCTTGTACTTTAAAACAACGATCCAAACCCATCCAAACATAACATAACACCTTAAAATACATCCATAAATATTTCTTAAACGTAAACTTAAGTTCCTCAACTAATTTTTCAATTTGTTTTAAAGCTTAATCGTATGTCTCGATTTTGACCTGAATCAACTCGAAACTTAACAAAATCTTACCAAACTTGAACCATAGCCTATTAACACCTAACCATACCTTATACAAATCAAATAAAACCATTTAGAACCCTTGAAAATTCCTAGACCAGATGTTGAATTTCTGCCCTATCTTATTCGAAACCCTAGCTTCACAAGATTACCCCCTTCGACCCTATCCCTCAACCAGTTGCTCCACATGGCTTGCACGATCTTGCCTAACGTCCCAGCCCCTGGCCTTCGAACCAGCCCTCATGAAACCACCCTAGGACCTCGACTAGCCTCTCTTAGGACCCTTGAACATGTCCCTATAGCAGCTAAGATTTGTGCCCTCTAGGAAGCCCTATCCAAAAAGCCTATGTAAGGTCCAAAATTAAGGTAACGTAATCCAACTGCATGGGAATCTAGGAAATAATGAAAAATAAGCAATAACTGACTTTTAATTGCTAATTAATTATGTGACATACTTGTTTATATGCTAAATGAGAATCTTGTTATCATCATGCATAAAATGGTATTTTTAGGAATATTCTAGTGACGATCGAGGAACGGGGATCGAGGGCTGAAAAATGTAAAATGTTTTTTAAATGATTATTTTTAATAATTTAAAAAAATGGTCGATGCTTTTTAGTATTTTTGAAAATAAGGGTTTTGAGGTTATTTTATACGCCGGGACGTAAATTTTATCGGTGTTGGTTTTTCAACTAAAATACGAGCTTTTTAGCAACCCGGCTAATAAATTCATATATTTATAAAAAAAAACTTTGTTATTATTTTATTAAATCCTAATTAAAAATAATGGGCTTAAATTTATGGCTTAATAGGCCTAAAGCCTACTTAGTAGATAAATTAGTATTTAATGTGTAAATTAGATCAAAACCCTAGTCTAGCTTGAAAGAGTACATCGGCCACCTACTTTTCTTTTCTGAAAACTCTCTCAAGACACACGGCTGTGCACACACAAACAATTGGGGAGGATTTCTTGAGGGTTTCGAAGGTAGCAAACAAGAAGCAAGCCAACATCGCGTCCCGTTCTTCGTCGTCAACTATTATTCGACCGTAAAATACGCAAAGGTACGCCTTAATCTTCCTTTTCTCATCCATCATATCATATTATGTTTTGAATTAGTGTATGCATGAAGATCATGAAAGATTATTCAGGAATTTCGAAACCCACCTTGCACATGCATTGAACTTTCGAATTGTATGCCTCATGTTGATGCTGTGATTCACGTTTTTTTTATTGTAAGGGGCTGCCATGATTTCTAAGTATGGTTAGGTAATATTTATACTGGTTTATGAGTCCTACACACCACACATGAATCGGCCTTATCAAAGAAAGAGGAGAGAAAGCAAGCACATGCAGAAGCCGAAAGTTTCTGTCAAGAGCTTGGGCTCGGTGTTGTTGTGCAGGAGATTGACGCTTGGTGGGCTCGTTCCAGGGGCTAGCCAGGGACATGAGGGAGTCAGGGAGGGAGTCCTAGCCATGCTAGGACTCGCGCTCTAAGGCAGTGAAGGAGTCCTAACAAGCTAGGACTCCCACCCGAGAAACAAGGAGATCGAGTGCAGAGTTCAGTGCTTCGCACGGGCTTGGGCACGCGGTCTGGGGTTCAAAGGCCGGGTCGAGACGATGCACTAGAGTCCTATGGGGGTGCACGAGGGGTGGTACAAGGGCTGGGCTCGCTGGTTCATTGGTTGGGGAGCAAAACTTAGAGTCCTACACAGCTAGGAGTTCTCGACCAGAGTAGGAAGGACTTGGGGCGGTTCGTTTTCATGGTTTAAGGTGTTGTCATGGCAAATTTAGAGTCCAGTAGGCTAATTTAAGATGTTGGGCACATTTTGGCTCGACTTGGTTCGGGGGTAACTCGTGAAAATCAAGAGATGGCTCGGGGTCGAAGTTTAGGGGTCAAATAGAGTTTTTAAAAATAAAGAAAAATTGGAAAACGGCTCACGGGGGTCGAGTCGTGGTCCATAAGGGCTAAAATAATATAAAACGACTAAATTTAAAATTTATGAATTTTATATTAAAGTTTGGTATTTTCGGGATTAAAACACCGTTAAAACAAGTAATTAAAGATGAATGAAAAAGTATAACATTTAAGCCAAATAAAATTATAAAAAAATTTATGTAAGCTTAAATTATTATTTGGGACATGTTAGAGTCATGAAATCAAGAAAAAGGTCGAAAACGTAAAATGTCGAGTCCAGGGGTAAAACGATCTTTTTACATCGAGAAATTAGTAAAGGTCATGGCAGTGCCCGAATTGATGTTTTTATGATATTATGATTATTTTTAAATGTTTATGAAATGTTCATGATTAAATTATGATTTTTAAATGTCTATTTGATATTTATGATTGAGGGAAGACATTTAAAATACATGTTGCATGCTTGGTTTCAAAAATGAAAAAAATGTTATGTTATCCATGATTTTTATAAAGTGATGTGAATGAAATACGTTGAAGGAAGTGACGTGATTGTGACTAGTTCGTTAATAATGGCGATGTCGTGAGGGTGATGGTCCCAGTGGGAGCCCGACGATCGTGTTTCCATTATTACGGACATAAGGTTATGAGGATATGAGGTTTGAGGTAAGAATGGAAATATCGTGAGGGGAAAAGGCCCCAGAGGGAGCCCATTTATGGGAGAAGGCCCCAGAGGGAGCCCCGACGATCGTATTTCTATTCGATAATGCTTGGCCAGGGCCCAGTTGACCGGTGAGGGTGATGGTCCCAGTGGGATCATCGACTTTTGAGGTTTGAGGAAAGTCACAATTAACGATCTAAATTCAACAAAGGAAAAAGGAAAAATGTTTATGATTATGAAAATTGTTTATGTCATGTCATGTTGAGGAAAAAAAAGGAAAAAAGGTTAAGGTTTATGAAATACATCATGAAATATTTATGAAAATGTTTATGTTTAAATTTATGCATCTTCATGAAAACGATATTTTAAGTACAAGTATTTTTCACTATTGTATGTTGACTGTATTACGTATTATTTGTTGTAAAGATTATGGTGTGTTGAGTCTTTAGACTCACTAGGTGTGATGGATGCAGGTGGTTCTGAGGGAGGACTTGACGGGTGATACTACTGGACTGAAGGTGCACACAACCCGAGGACCAGCGCTACATTTTCCGCATTATGCTTTATGATTTAAGTTAAAGATTTTTAAGATTATTTATTTATTCTTTGAGAGATTTTTTGAGAGGTTTAGTATGTGCTTTACTTTTCGAATTATTTCTTTTTAGGTTTGACAAAACAATAGACGATTTTACTTTATGACAATTTCACTTGAATTTTTAAATACTAGTTGTTTGAGGTTTTATTCTAAAAGGGGCAAAATATTTTATTAAAATATTTTAATAGTTGGCCGAAAGGAAAAAAAAAAAAAATTCCAGTACTTTTAAAGCAATAAAAAGGGCAGACGTTTCAGCCTAACTCCTTTACAATCAAATTTTCGTTCACCTTATTGCCCTACCTTTTCCAGCCTTTAAACATGCACCTAAGGACCCTTAAAAATGTTGAAAATCGTCTCTTCCCATAGCCCTACCATGGCAGCCCCTTTGTGAATCATTATCAAGAGTTTTGATAGATGAAAACTCTAGTTTTGTTCATGTTATGCTGTAAAAACGAAAATATACAAAGTGTATCATGTTTTAAATGCAATCATGTATCAAATCATATAATATGGTGTGAAAGATGAGTGAAGAAATATTAAGGCTTGTCTTTGCGTATTTTACACACGAAAAACAATTTGAGATGCGAGGAATTTTGGCGGAGAGATGTGGGATGCAACATTGCTGAACTCCCTTCAAATTCATGTGAGTTTGCTCTCGAAAATCGAGTGTGTGTGTGTGTGTGGTTGTGTTGCTGATGGAGAGTCATAGGGTTTGTGTGATGTGTGCGTGTGTTTTGGATGTGTATAAGCTTAGGGTCTTAGGGCCTTGTTTTAATTAAATCACTAGGTACATGTTTAGGTCCCTTAATCATAGTATAATAAGTCATTAGGCTCATTAGATAGTAATTAAAATATTGTGTTTAGGATACATTTCAAAAATATTAACCGAGTTCCCAAAAAGTCCTTATTTTCGTCAAATCGAATACTAGTTTAAAATACTACTCGAGGCATAAAAAAACTTCAAAAAACATCAATTTTGAAAATACCATTTAAATTATACCATATATTAATTAATTAAACATTATCATTTAATAAAATATTTTTCTCCTTCGTGGTCCCCGGTTTCCATTCCTCGGTCGCGTCTCGAATAAGTTTAAAACGCAGTTTATGCATTCTAATATAAAACCACATTTTTATCCATGTAAACATGCCTACCATATTCAAAAATGCAATTAAAATAATTTAATTAGCCATTTTTCCTAGATTTGCATGCAGTTCGATTACGTTATCGCATTTTAGACCTTACAATTCCTCTCTCTCTTAAATGAAATTTTGTTCTGGAAATTATGACTTACCGAATGACTCCGGGTAGCGACTCTTCATGTCTCTCTCAGTTTCCCAAGTAGCTTTCTTCTCCGAATGATTTAGCCACTTGACTTTGACCATTTGAATAACTTTATTTCAGAGCCTTCTTTCTTGTCTATCCAGAATTTGTATAGGTCTTTCCTCATAAGACATATTCGAGATATGGAACACATTATGCACTCCAACTAGCATCGATGGCAACGCCACTATATGATAATGTTCCAATCTTCTCTATAATTGTCCTACGAACCTCGGATTGAGTTTGTCTTTCTTGCAAAATATCATAACAAACTTCAATGGTTATACTTTCACAAATACGTGGTCACCTACTGCAAAATCTAGTTCTCTTCGTCGCTTATCGGCGTAGCTCTTTTGTCGGCTTTGTGCAGTCTTCATCCTATCTCGGATTTTGACTATTAGCTCCGCTGTTTGCTTGATCAAGTCATTCTCCTCTTTCACCAAACTCGTCCCTATGTATGGGTGATCTACACTTCCTTCCATAAAGTGCCTGATAAGGAGTCATTCATATAGACGATTGGTAGCTATTGTTATAGGTGAACTCACTAGATTTAACTTCGGTTCCCAACTTCCTTGGAAATCGATCACACAAGCTCGAAGTAGATCCTCCGAAATTTGAATCACCATTTCGGAATGATCATTGGTTTGAGGATGAAACGCTATACTGAAGGTTTGAGGATGAAACGCTATACTGAATAAAAACTTTGTCTCCATTGCTGCATGCAAACTCTTCCAAAAAGACGATGTGAACCTCGGATCTCTGTCAAAAACAATGGAGTGGAATCCCATGCAGTCGAACTATCTCTCGAATATACTGCTCTGCATACTGTGTCATTGTGAATGTCATCTTAATAGGTAGAAAGTGCGATGATTTTGTAAGACTATCAACTATCACCCAAATTACATTAAATCCGTTAATAGTCCTTGGTAATCCCACTACAAATTCCATAGTAATGTTTTCCCATTTCCACTCGGGAATAGGAAGTGGCTTAAGCTTCGCGGCTGGCCTCTGATGCTCAGCCTTAACTTGTTGCTATGTCAAACACTCGGACACAAAACGCAAGATGTCTCGCTTCTTGCCCGGCAACAAATAAAGCAACTGCAAATCCTTGTACGTTTTCGTACTTCCAGGATGAATGGAGTACGTGGTATTGTGAGCTTCCTTCATAATAACCTCTCTTAGTGAATCGCCACCAGAAACCCATAGTCGATCTCGGTATCGAACTATGCCATCCTCCTTAGAATACAGCTTCCAACCTGTAGACTCGTCTCACAATCTTCATTTTTTCAACTGCTCATCAAAAGATTGACATTCGCGTATTCTATTCCTCAAAGTCGACTGAACTGTCATAGTAGATAGATTAGGAGCCTCGCTCCTAGCATACATTGCAAGATCGAATCGCTGAATCTCCGTTTGTAATGGTTTTTGAACTGTCAATTGCACGATGACTGCTGTCTTTCTACTCAAAGCGTCTGCAACTGATTAGTTTTTCCCGGACGGTAGCTAATATCGCAGTTGTAGTCCTTTACCAACTTTAACCATCTTTTTTGCCTCATGTTCAACTCTTTTTGGGTGAAAAAATACTTCAAAATGATCAGTGAAAATCTTGTATTTCTCCCCATATAAGTAATGTTTCCAAATCTTGAGAGAAAATACTATTGCTGCAAGCTCTAGGTCATCATTCGGGTAATTTTTCTCATGAGCTTTCAACTGTCTACACACATAAGCTATCACTCGGTCATTTTGCATCAAGACTGCGCCTAAACCAAGCTTCAAAGCATCCTTATAAAGAACATACTCTCCTTGCCCCGATGGCATCGATAGAACTGAAGCTGAAGTCAAAACTTGCTTCACCTTCTCAAAACTCTATTGGCATTCGTATCCCCAAATAAATTTTGCATTCTTCTTTGTCAAGGCAGTCAAGGGTACTGCAATAGAACAAAACCCTTGATTAAACTTCAGATAGTAGCCAGCTAGACCCAAAAAGCAACGGATCTCGGTTACGCTCTTTGGTACTCGTCATTCTCTAACTGCCTCAACTTTTCTTGGATCGACATCAACACTATCTCTAGAAATAATGTGGCCTAAGAACGCCACTCTCTTGAGCCAAAACTCGCATGTAGAACCCGTAAATCAGTCTACGTATAAGCCATGCATAATTCAAGATTTTTAAATTTAAATTGACTTCATTGCATGATTATTTTAATGCATTTCTTTGAAGTTAATTATTTTATTATTTCAGTTCAGTAGTTTGATTTTTTTCACTTCAGTTATTTCAGTGAGACCGGACTGGATTTGGAGTTTTGAGATAGAATTTAAGATTTGAGAAATATTTCCAGAAGTTAATTTAGCTAGCAAGTAAGTTCATTTGAGTTAGAAAGGAGGTTTGAGAATTTAATTTAAGTTGGTTGAGGTGATTAAGAAATAAGCACATTTAAGTTGCATAATTAATGGTTTTACTCACTAAATTAATTATAGGATTAGTAAGGCTTTTAAGAGTTATTAAATTACTAGATAATCAATTTCTCCCCTACCTTTTTATCATGAATTTTCGGCCACACCCCCTAGAAGACCAAACAATTCCTTGCCAACTCACCCTTGACCAATTCTTTGCCACCTTTTAGCATGCTAATAATTCCAATTATCTATCAACCTCCATTTATTAATTAATTAGCATGATCCTAGTCTAGATTAGCATGGAGAAAATCGGCCACTACATCACTAGCAAGCACCAACAAATCATTTGATATCAAACTAGAATTCAAAATTCAAATTGAGAAGACTTGGTCATGATTCTCCCATATATTGTGCACCCTTCTCCTCACCTTCATAACCATCATTTCCCTCTCCATCATTTCAAAAATCAGACCCCCATTTCAGAGTGAGAAACGTGAGGCATAGCTAGAAAGAAAAGGGAGAAAAATCGAGAGCTTAGGAAGGAAGAAAAGCAAGCAACTTCGTCTCCTCCGTGCCGTCTCGTCTCTTCTTTTCGTTTTTCTTTCAAACGATAACCAGGCATGTCTAGATTCTTTCAAACCTCAACCAAGTCATATTATCATTTATTTTTCAGTACATGATCATGTTTATTCAAGCAAAAATCGAGATCCATGTCAAAACATTTTTGAAACAACACATGCAGAATTTTTGATATTCCTTGGCAAGCTTCACGTTTTTTTCTGAGTTTTGTGGTTTCAGGTGATTGGTTCGACTCCAGGCTCCCAAGGCGACATCTATAAACGTAATAGGATGCATTAGGATCAGATTGGTCTGTTCGTTCAAGCCCCCTGGTCGTTGGAAATTCAGAAGTGGACAGCAACTTCACTTCTATCCATTTACGCTTTCGAAAATTTAGATTTGGATGTCAAGGAGGAAAGATCTGATTATGGCTGCCCAAGGGCCTATAGCCATGGTTGGGTCACTCCCCTAGCAAGTCTAAGGCGTGACAAAGTCGCCCTTTTGGTGGCTTGGTCCATGGCTCATCGGCTTTTAATCAAAACATCAAGAACAGCCCCTTTCCCCCATTCGGCCCTTCGGTTGTACAGCATACGGTTTCGGTTTTGGTTGCTTGGTATGGATCTTGGTTTGCCTATGGCCCTTAGCCACGGTTCATACCATGCTCCTAGATGTCTAGATCGTGCCATGGTCAACCAAATGGCCACTGGAATGACGCAAGACATCGATCAAAGCAAAACACTACACACGCATGCACGTTGGTTCTTGGTTGGAGTTTCGGTTGAGTTATGGTGTGATGCGGATTGTGGCTGGCCTAGGGCCCTTAGACATGGTTCGAATCATTCCTTGGGATGTTGGTGAGAGTCTCTGGTCGGTGGTTCACGCCCCAATGGCCGGTAGTCTCGAAAACAACACAAGTTACGCGATGGTACAGTTGCTGGAAATTACAGCAAGTTGCTTTGTCGGTTCGGTGGCTCGTTCGAGTTCTCGGTTGGCTTTTAGCCTATGGCCTTGGACTGGACAGTGCCCCTTTGAGTTAGGAAGGCCACGTTTTTGGCCGTTCGTGATTCGGATCATTTTTGAGGTCGTACGAGAATTTACGGTGCGATGTGCCAAATTGACTCTCGAAAGAGCGTTTCATGTTTTGGCCTCCATTTCACCTAGATTTCGATCGTCATCATTTTAGGAGCATTATTTCAGTATTTTAAGCGTATTTTAATCATGACTATATGTCGGTTCAGTGTTGGTTCAGGTTGGTTCGAAGTCATGATTAAATACGAAGTCATTAGGCTTCATAGTCGCATCTTTTGAACGTAAATTGCATAGTTGGTCAAGTTTAATCCATTGCATATTTTTCATGGCAGTTAGGTTGCAGCGAGCCAGGGGACGAGCCAATCCAATCCAGTTGGTAAAATATACAAGAATTTTCATTATGACAGTTAATTATTTTACGTGCATTAAATAGAAAATGATTATTTTTTAGATTTATGCGATATGGCTTGTGGTTCATTCACTATGTGGGAGTATTATTTTATACGGTCACCAGTGACCGCTCAGTTCAGTTTGGTACCACCCGGTCGTCAGTGACCGGCCAGCTCAGTTCAGTTTCAGACTCCCAGGTAGCCAGTTACCGATCAGTTCAGCTTAGTGCAGGGGCCACAGGCGTAGACCATAATCTCAACAGAAAAATTTTACCAGTTATTTCAGTACAGGGCTCCAAGGAGCAAACATTTTTACTGTGATTATCAGTTCAGTTATGCACGTATTATAATTGCTCAGTACAGATTATTTTCAGCATGCCTCATGACATGATATTTTATCACATGCACATTTTACTTCAGTAATTACTCGTTACCTACGATATTTGCATGCTGAGTCTTTAGGCTCACTAGACTTGATTGTTGTAGGTATTGATGAGGCCAGAGCCGAGGGCGGGGACCAGTGAGCCAGCTTGGGTCGGCAGTAGTGGCACCCGAGGACTTCAGTGCAGCAGTTGTTATTTTATTCCGCAAACATTTTATCAGTCGTTGGATATTTTTAAATTGTGATTTTTTTGGCAAACTTTATTTTCTTTCGCTGCGATATTTTAAACATTGAACTGGATTTACCAGTTGATTTTATGAATGAGGCCATTTAAGTTCTTTTAAAAAGAAAATTTTAAATTTTCCGTTAATTTTCAAGCGAGGATTTTCGGGTATTTACAATTGGTATTAGAGCGGTGGTTCTGTATAGGGTTACACTACTACTGACCACGAGAAGCTCACGAAGCCACGCCTTCGGTCTGTAAGTTTTACAGTTCAGCATTTTATTTAAAGCATGAATTATTTTGACAGCATGCTTCCATGAAATAATTTCGACCAGATTTTCAGTATTTCAGTGTTCATTTCAAATAAATTATGTAATTATGCATGTTAGTTACGTATTGGTTATGTTGGAACAGTATGCCCCCTAGATGTCAAGTAGGACGCCCGAGAGGTGGTGGCGAGCACCGTCGCGAGGACGATGACGATCAGAGACAAGAGAGGCATACACCTCCTCCTCCTCCACCTCCACCCCCACCTGACATGAATGCCCAGATTCTAGCTGGGATGACACAGTTCTTCGCACAGTTTGCGGGGAACAATGATGTGGTGACTAGGCCGACAGGGCCAGAGGCTGTTTACGAGCGATTCATGAAGATGCGTCCAAAAGAGTTTTCTGGGACGTCTGACCCCATGATTGCCGAGGGATGGATCAAATCCCTCGAGGTCATCTTCGAGTTTCTGGAGCTGGGAGACGCAGACCGAGTCCGATGTGCCACCTATCTGTTCACTGGAGACGCCCGCTTATGGTGGGAAGGAGCCTCGGTAGCCCTGACCTTGGCTACACTTTCATGGACACGCTTTACGGAGGTTTTCTACTCCAAGTATTTTGCTGAGGAGGTTCGCACCAGGCTGACCACCGAGTTCATGAGCCTGCGACAGGGTGATATGACGGTTACGGAGTTCATCCGTAAGTTCGAGAGGGGCTGTCACTTTGTGCCCCTGATAGCGAATGATGCCAGAGCCAAATTGATTCACTTCCTAGTGGGTTTACGGCCGATCTTGCGCCGGGATGTTATGATGTCTGACCCTGCTACTTATGAGATTGCCGTCTCCAAGGCCCTAGCCGCAGAGCAGGATCTGCGGGACATCGAGAGGGATTGCCAGGGCAAGCGCCCAGTCCAGGCACCACACCGCCCTCCTCCTCATCAGCATCAGCAGCAGAACAAGAGGCCTTTTCATGGACATCCCAGGAACCGAGGCCAGCAGCAGCAGCAGCAACAGCGGGGATGCCCAGACCCGAGGACGCAGGAGCACCCAGTCTGTCCCAGGTGCTCACGTCGCCATCCTGGAGCATATATGGCTGGCTCAGGAAAGTGTTTTAAGTGTGGCAGCCCAGACCACATGTTGCTGCAATGTCCTCAGAGGAATCTGCCTACCCAAGGCAGAGTTTTCGCTCTCCATGCCGCGGAAACCAACCCGGAGACTATGTTGTTGACAGGTACCTTTAAGCTTTAAGTTATTACTGAATTTCCGTGTTTTTGGGAATCGGGATTGAGAGTTTGAACTTAGAATTGCAATAGGGTTGCATGCTCTACTTGGTATTATTTTCGGGACTTAGTTAGAAGAACTGTGACCTTTGCATGTCTATAAGCTTAGCTCCTATGATTTTTGGGTTCAACTTAGAGTTCCGATCTTTCAGGGAGAATTTTTATATCTGGTTCCGCTACCAAGGCCTTGATAGATTCAGGGGCCACACTCGTTTATTTCGGAGGTCTTTGCGAACTTTCTCAAGATCAAGACCATTGGGCTAGACATAGCCTTCTCAGTAGTGTTGCCATCAGGCGAGGAGATGGCAGCTACCAATGTTACCCGAGATATAGACCTTGAGCTGCACGGTAACCTTGTTTATGCAGATCTGATTGTGCTATCTCCAAGATAGATCTGCATTCCGGTTATCACCAGTTGAGGGTGAGAGATGCTGATGTCTCGAAGACTGCCTTCAGGACTCGTTATGGTCACTACGAGTTCCTTGTGATGCCGTTCGGTCTGACGAATGCGCCAACGATCTTCATGGATCTCATGAATCGCGTATTTCAGTCGTACCTCGACCAGTTTGTGATAATGTTCATAGATGACATTCTTGTCTACTCCAAGAGTCGGGAGGAGCACAGCAGACATCTGACCACAGTGTTGCAGACCTTGCAGAAGCACAAATTATTCGCAAAGTTCAGTAATTGCGAATTCCGGTTAGAGAAGGTGGCATTCTTGGGCCACATTGTTTCTAGTAGTGGCATTGAGGTAGACCCGGCGAAAGTTGCTGCAGTCAGAGATTGGGTTGTGCCGCAGAATGCATCTGAGATCCGCAGTTTTCTGGGGCTAGCAGGATATTACAGGAAGTTCATCCAGGGATTCTCCTCTATCGCCGTTCCACTCACAACACTGACAAAGAAGAATGTGAAGTTTGTGTGGAGCGACGAGTGCCAGAAGAGCTTCGATACTTTGAAGCAAGCTCTTATTTCAGCACCAGTTTTGGTCACACCGTCAGGACCCGACGAGTTTGTTCTGTATACCGATGCTTCGAAGCTCGGTCTTGGCGCAGTATTGATGCAGCATGGGAGAGTGATAGCTTATGCTTCTCGATAGCTGAAAACCCACGAGAAGAATTACCCTACCCATGATCTAGAGTTTGCCGCCGTAGTTTTTGCATTGAAGATTTGGAGGCATTATTTGTATGGAGATAAATGCCAGATCTTTACCGACCACAAGAGCCTCAAGTATTTCTTTACGCAGAAGGAGCTGAACATGCGTCAGAGGCGTTGGTTGGAGCTTGTGAAAGATTACGATTGTGACATTAGCTACCACCCGGGTAAAGCTAATGTAGTTGTGGATGCTTTGAGCAGTAAAGTCGCAGTGATGGCCCATTTGACGATTCAGAAACCTCTTCAGATTGAGATGCAGAGGTTTGATCTTGAGACTTATCCTCGAGGTAGAGTTCCTCGTTTATCTACCTTGGCTATCCAGTCATCTCTTATTGACCGTATTCGCAGTGGTCAGGCAGCAGATGAGCAGTTGGCACAGTGGAAGGAGAGAGATGAAGCCAAGGGCAGTGTCTTGTATACAGTAAGCGACGGTATTGTGAGATACCGAGACAGGATATGGGTTCCTAGCAGCGATTCTATCCGAGCAGACATCTTATCAGAGGCCCATATGTCCCCGTACTCCATTCACCCTAGGAGTACGAAGATGTACAAAGATCTGCAGCTATTGTATTGGTGGCCTGGTATGAAGAAGGACATCAGACGGTTTGTGTCCGAGTGTCTGACCTGTCAGTTAGTGAAGGCCGAGCATCAGAGACCAGCAGGTTTGCTCAAGCCTCTTCCTATTCCTGAGTGGAAGTGGGAGAACATTACCATGGATTTTGTGACCGGATTGCCGAAGTCAGCCAGGGGATCGAATGCTATTTGGGTGATTGTAGATCGTCTTACCAAATCAGCGCACTTCTTGCCTATTAAGACGACATTCACCATGATTCAGTATGCAGAGCTGTATAACCGGGAGATAGTCCGACTCCATGGCATTCCAGTTTCTATCGTATCCGACAGAGATCCCAGATTCACTTCCTCATTTTGGAAGAGTTTGCATTCGACTTTGGGTACGAAGTTGCTGTTTAGCACAGCTTTCCATCCGCAGACAGATGGGCAGTCGGAGCGAGTTATTCAGATTTTGGAGGATCTTCTTCGCGCTTGCGTCATTGATTTCTCTGGAAGTTGGGAGTCGAACTTACCATTGGTAGAATTCACCTATAACAACAGTTTCCAGTCTTCTATTGGTATGGCTCCGTATGAAGCACTGTATGGCCGCAAGTGCAGATCTCCTGTTCATTGGGATAAAGTAGGAGAGAGAGCAGAGTTGGGTCCAGAGATTGTTCAGCAGGCAGCATATGTAGTAGTCAAGATCCGTGATAGGATGAGGACTGCTCAGAGCCGACAGAAGAGTTATACCGATCAGCGGACAAGAGCTTTAGAATTTGCAGTGGGCGATCATGTCTTTGTGAAAGTGGCACCTATGAAGGGTGTCATGAGATTTGGGAAGAAAGGGAAGCTCAGTCCGAGATTCATTGGACCGTTTGAGATCCTTAACAGAGTTGGGATGCTAGCTTATCGTGTGGCTCTTCCGCCGAATCTGGCCGGAGTACACAATGTCTTTCACGTCTCCATGCTGAGAAAGTACATGGCGAACCCTTCGCATGTGCTGAACTTTGAGCCGTTGCAACTTACTCCGAACCTGTCTTATGAGGAGAGACCAGTGCAGATCCTAGACCGGCAGGAGAAGAAACTTCGGAACAAGTTGGTTAAGCGAGTCAAAGTCAAATGGCTCAACCATTCTGAGGAGGAAGCTACGTGGGAGTCTGAGTCGGAGATGAGAGAGCGTTACCCCGAGTTATTCGGTGAGTTCTAATTTCGAGGACGAAATTTCTTTTAAGGGGGGAGGATTGTAGAACCCGTAAATCAGTCTACGTATAAGCCATGCATAATTCTATATTTTTAAATTTAAATTGACTTCATTGCATGATTATTTTAATGCATTTCTTTGAAGTTAATTATTTTATTATTTCAGTTCAGTAGTTTGATTTTTATCACTTCAGTTATTTCAGTGAGGCCGGACTGGAGTTGGAGTTTTGAGATAGAATTTAAGATTTGAGAAATATTTCCAGAAGTTAATTTAGCTAGAAATTAAGTTCATTTGAGTTAGAAAGGAGGTTTGAGAATTTAATTTAAGTTGCTTGAGGTGATTAAGAAATAAGCCCATTTAAGTTGCATAAGTAATGGTTTTACTCACTAAATTAATTAAAAGATTAGTAAGGCTTTTAAGAGTTATTAAATTACTAGATAATCAATTTCTCCCCTACCTTTTTATCATGAATTTTCGGCCACACCCCCTAGAAGACCAAACAATTCCTTGCCAACTCACCCTTGACCAATTCTTTGCCACCTTTTAGCATGCTAATAATTCCAATTATCTATCAACCTCCATTTATTAATTAATTAGCATGATCCTAGTCTAGATTAGCATGGAGAAAATCGGCCACTACATCACTAGCAAGCACCAACAAATCATTTGATATCAAACTAGAATTCAAAATTCAAATTGAGAAGACTTGGTCATGATTCTCCCATATATTGTGCACCCTTCTCCTCATCTTCATAACCATCATTTCCCCCTCCATCATTTCGAAAATCAGACCCCCATTTCAGAGTGAGAAACATGAGGCATAGCTAGAAAGAAAAGGGAGAAAAATCGAGAGCTTAGGAAGGAAGAAAAGCAAGCAACTCCGTCTCCTCCGCGCCGTCTCGTCTCTTCTTTTCGTTTTTCTTTCAAACGATAACCAGGCATGTCTAGATTCTTTCAAACCTCAACCAAGTCATATTATCATTTATTTTTCAGTACATGATCATGTTTATTCAAGCAAAAATCGAGATCCATGTCAAAACATTTTTGAAACAACACATGCAGAATTTTTGATATTCCTTGGCAAGATTCACGTTTTTTTCTGAGTTTTGTGGTTTCAAGTGATTGGTTCGACTCCAAGCTCCCAAGGCGACATCTATACACGTAATAGGATGCATTAGGATCATATTGGTCTGTTCGTTCAAGCCCCATGGTCGTTGGAAATTCAGAAGTGGATAGCAACTTCACTTCTATCCATTTATGCTTTCGAAAATTCAGATTTGGATGTCAAGGAGGAAAGATCTGATTATGGCTGCCCAAGGGCCTATAGCCATGGTTGGGTCACTCCCCTAGCAAGTCTAAGACGTGACTAAGTTGCCCTTTTGGTGCCTTGGTCCATGTCTCATCGGCTTTTAATCAAAACATCAAGAACAGCCCCTTTCCCCCATTCGGCACATCGGTTGTACAGCATACGGTTTCGGTTTTGGTTGCTTGGTATGGATCTTAGTTGGCCTATGGCCCTTAGCCATGGTTCATACCATGCTCCTAGATGTCTAGATTGTGCCATGGTCAACCAAATGGCCACTGGAACGACGCAAGACATCGATCAAAGCAAAACACTACACACGCATGCACGTTGGTTCTTGGTTGGAGTTTTGGTTGAGTTATAGTGTGATGTGGATTGTGGCTGGCCTAGGGCCCTTAGCCATGGTTCGAATCATTCCTTGGGATGTTGGTGAGAGTCTCTCGTCGGTGGTTCACGCCCCAATGGCCGGTAGTCTCGAAAACAACACAAGTTACGCGATGGTACAGTTGCTGGAAATTACAGAAAGTTGCTTTGTCGGTTCGGTGGCTCGTTCGAGTTCTCGGTTGGCTTTTAGCCTATGGCCTTGGACTGGACAGTGCCCCTTTGAGTTAGGAAGGCCACGTTTTTGGCCGTTCGTGATTCGGATCATTTTTGAGGTCGTACGAGAATTTACGGTGCGATGTGCCAAATTGACTCTCGAAAGAGCGTTTCATGTTTTGGCCTCCATTTCACCTAGATTTCGACCCTCGTCATTTTAGGAGCATTATTTCAGTATTTTAAGCGTATTTTAATCATGACTATATGTCGGTTCAGTGTCGGTTCAGGTTGGTTCGGAGTCATGATTAAATACGAAGTCATTAGGCGTCGTAGTCGCATCTTTTGAACGTAAATTGCATAGTTGGTCAAGTTTAATCCATTGCATATTTTTCATGGCAGTTAGGTTGCAGCGAGCCTGGGGACGATCCAATCCAATCCAGTTGGTAAAATATACAGGAATTTTCATTATGACAGTTAATTATTTTACGTGCATTAAATAGAAAATGATTATTTTTGAGATTTATGCGATATGGCTTGTGGTTCATTCACTATGTGGGAGTATTATTTTATACGGTCGCCAGTGACCGCTCAGTTCAGTTTGGTACCACCCGGTCGCCAGTGACCGGCCAGCTCAGTTCAGTTTCAGACTCCCCGGTAGCCAGTTACCGATCAGTTCAGCTTAGTGCAGGGGCCACAGGCGTAGACCATAATCTCAACAGAAAAATTTTATCAGTTATTTCAGTACAGGGCTCCAAGGAGCAAACATTTTTACTGTGATTATCAGTTCAGTTATGCACGTATTATAATTGCTCAGTACAGATTATTTTCAGCATGCCTCATGACATGATATTTTATCACATGCACATTTTACTTCAGTATTTACTCGTTACCTTCGATATTTGCATGCTGAGTCTTTAGACTCACTAGACTTGATTGTTGTAGGTACTGATGAGGCCAGAGCCGAGGGCGGGGACCAGTGAGCCAGCTTGGGTCGGCAGTAGTGGCACCCGAGGACCTCTGTGCAGCAGTTGTTATTTTATTCCGCAAACATTTTATCAGTCGTTGGATATTTTTAAATTGTGATTTTTTTGGCCCGCTGCGATATTTTAAACATTGAACTGGATTTACCAGTTGATTTTATGAATGAGGCCATTTAAGTTCTTTTAAAAAGAAAATTTTAAATTTTCCGTTAATTTTCAAGCGAGGATTTTCGGGTATTTACATCGCATTTGCTGAACTTAGCAAATAACTTTCTATCTTGCAACAATTGCAATGTCGTTCTCAAGTGCTGACTGTGCTATTCTTTGCTCTTTGAGTAGATCAGAATATCATCTATAGACTGTGATAAATTGATCCAGATACGGCTGAAATACGCAATTCAAGAGATCCATGAAGATCGCTGGCGCATCGGTCAACCCGAATGGCATCACCATAAATTCGTAGAGCCCGTATCGAGACCTAAAAGCCGTCTAGTGAACATCGAATTCATTCACCTTCAGCTGATGGTATCTTGAACGAAGATATATTTTTGAGAAAATCGATGATCTTTGTAATTGATCAAATAAATCCTCGATTCTAGGCAAGTGATACTTGTTCTTCATGGTGACTATGTTCATCTCTCTATAATCAATCCAGAGTCTCATACTTCCATCCTTTTTCTTCACAAATAATACCGGTGCGCTCCATGAAGAACAGCTAGGGTAAATGAAACCCTTGTCCAGCAATTCCTAAATTTTATCATTCAACTCTTTCATTTCGGCGGATGCTAGACGATAGGGTGTCTTAGAAATTGGCACAGTGCCTAGCATCAAGTCAATAGAAAATTCCACCTCCGGGTTTGGTGGAATGCCAGAAACGTCCTCAGGAAAGACACTAGGAAAGTCTCTGACAACCTCAACATACTTTGGCTTCTGACTGACAGGAACATGAGCTGAAATAACGCAGGCTAGAAAATATTGGCAACCTCGCTTCTTAAGTTTCCTCGCATAGATGCATGAGATAATATGCGGCATTTGCTTGTTCGTCGTTGCCTCAAAGACAAAAGATTTCCCGTTGAGCGTCGAATAGAAATTGACCTCTGCAGAAAATCTATCGAAGATCCGTTCGAAGATAGCCAATCCATGCCAAGAATGATGTCAAATTAAGGCATTGTTAGTACAATGATATCTTCTCGAACCACATCTTTTTGCAAACGAAGCTCCAGATTCTTCACAATGCTCGAAGTGACCATTTGATCACCAGAAGGAATAGAAACTTTGAAGCACAATTCCATATCCTTGGGTATAATCTTTAGTCGCTTGACGAATGTCTCAGATATAAATGAGTGTGTAGCTCCTGAATATAGCATGTGTAGATAGATAGATATACCTAAAATGAATATCCTAACTACGACAAATATACCATCAAATCAAATTTTGTTGAGACTTAAGTAATATATATCATTATTTACCCAAAATTTCTCGAAAATTAACACCTTGACCCTAATGATTTTCAGAAATTACATTTTCAACATTAAAGTTTTGAATTTTTATTTATTTGGTCCTATATTTTCGAAGATTTGCATTTTCCAAACCCTAAAAATTTCGAATTCCATCATATTAGGCTCCAAAATCTCGATCATTGTTTTGACAACAAAAATTCCAGAAATTGCGAAAACAGTCCTTGGTTATCGAAAATTAAGAAAATAGCCCCTAATATTTTCAAATTTACAATTTTGTCCTTGAATTTTTGAAATTCTAGATTTCACCTTAGAAATTTTGTTTTTCCTCAATTTTGGTCCATGGACTCTTAGAAATTTCGGATTGTACCTTGGAGTCTCGGCCCTATGCAATTTAGCCCATTAAATTTTCGATTTTTGCAATTTGGCCCCTAGAATTTTGAATTTATGCACTAATTGTCCCAAATTTTCGAAATTCCTCACTTTCAAGCATCAAATTTTTTAATTTGGCCCAATTCATTCCCTTGCATTATTAAAGTTTTTATTTTTGCCCAATTTCTATAATTTTCAATATCTTCTCTTAAATTCAACTAAGGTAGAGCATGCAACATATTTTCCTCTATGTTCTTCATTATCTCAATCAACTCTCATAACCAATTTAACATTTCATGCAATAAAAGAAATATAAAAAAGTTAAATAACTAGGTTTCCATTAATCAGAGTCGTGTCTGACTCTTTCTCAACTTCTTCAGCATGCATGACATAAGCTTTGCCAACAGTTGATCCTTTCTTCTTTGGGCAATCAAAAAAAAGCTTTATGTCCTTCCTCCTTGCATATAAAGCACTTGTATGTTCCCCACATCAGCAAGGTCATCCCTCGGTCGACGTCCCTCGTATCGCAAGTTTTTCTTCGTGTGTAAAATACACAAAGGCATACCTTAATCTCCCTTCACTCATCTTTCACACCATATTATATGTTTGGATACATATTTGCTTGAAAAACATGGTACACTTCTTTTGTTTTCGTTTTTATGGCATAAACTTGATAAAATTAGAGTTTTCATCTTTTAACACTCTTGCTTATGATGGACAATGGGGCTGCCATGGTAGGGCAATAGGAAGAGACGTTTTTTCACATGTTTAATGGTCCCTAGGTGTATGTTTAAAGGCTGGAAAGTTTAGGGCAATAAGGATAACGAAAATTAAGTTTTCATTGCCTAAGGTTTGTGGTTTTGCTTCCTAGGAGGGCGTGGCCACCAACTGCTATCGGGGCCATAGATTAGAGGAAGTAGGCCTAGTATGGTTCAGGAAGGAGGGCTGCTCGGTTTGGGGGCTCATAGGGCTACAGCTTACGTTTTTGTTGGGAAAAATGGAAGGGGCCACGCGCGGTGATTTCCACCGAGGGGCATGGCTCATGAGGGTCCTAGCATTGAACCATGGTGGTCCAAGCAAGGCTGGAGTGGCTTGGAGTAGAAGGCGAACAACTAGGACACATCCTAGTCGTGGTCGCGAGTTGTGGGGACAACCATGCACGTTCTCGTGCATAGCTCCATAGGGTTGGTCTAGGTAAGTCTAAGGGGCTCGTCATGGTCTTAGGAAGGCAGAATCGAGCTAGCTGGGTCGGGTAAGAGCATAAGGGCTAGGAACGAAGGATTTGAATTTGAGATCAAGCTAGGGTTTCGAAATAATAGGTACAAAAATTCCAGCAAGGTCTAGGCATGTTCTAGGGTTCTAAATAACTTCACTACAACAAAAGTGTTGTTGAAAGTCCGTTCAATGACAACGGTTTTAAACCGTTGTTGTAGCTATATATTGCGACGATTTTTTAAAACCGAAAAAATCGTCGCTAATTAACTATGGTTTATGATATACCGTCGCTACAATTAGCGACGATTTTTTACTAAGCCTTCGCTAATTAACGACTGTTTAAGTTATATCGCCGCTACAATTAGCGACGATTGTTGACTAAGTCTTCACTAATTAGTGACGGTTTTTGACTAAATCATCGCTAATTAGCGATGGTTTAGACATAATTCGTCTCTAGTTTTTTAAGTAAAATAAAAAAAATACTTTTATAATTTAATAAATCTAACCAAAAAACTTGCAATCTTTCTAAGCTAATAATATTCAAGATCTTAATTAACAATTAGAAATTTACCAAGAATTGAAGCGAAAAAACTTGCCCTTAATCGAAAATAAAATCGTATAAGAGAAAAATTTTTATCGTAGATGTGGAAGGTGTGGAGGAAAATGGTCCAAAAATGCGATTATTTATAGACAATTTGCGACTGTTTTACCAAAAACCGTCGCTATGAACGACGGTTGTTTATTAAACAGTCACTATTAAGCAAAAAACGTCTCTATTAGTGATGGTTGTTTCTTAAACTGTCACTATTAGCGACGTTTAAGCAAAGACCGTCGCTATTGGCGATGATTTTTGTTTAAACTGTCGCTATTTTAAAAACTGTAACTGTTTTAATTAAACCCTCGCAAATTTTAAAATAACGACGGTTTAAAAATTGTCGCTAATAGTGACGGCTAATTTAAATTGCGACGGTTTTATTAAGCCGTCATAATTTTAAATTAGCGATGAAGCGATGGTTTTTGCTTAAATCGTCGCTATTTTAAAAACGGTTCAATATAACCGTTGTCGTTTCTCCAAAAAAAACATGCTAATCCACAATGGTTCAATAAAACCATTGTTGTTTTTCCAAAAAAAAACATGCTAATCCACAACGGTTTTCTAAAATCATTGTCGTTTGTCCAAAAAAACACGCTAATCCACAAAGATTTTCTAAAACCATTGTCGTTTGTCCAAAGTACACGCTAATCCACAACGGTTTTAACAAAAAAAACCGTTGTCGTTTGTCCAAAAAACACGTTAATCCACAGCGATTTTTGTTAAAACTGTTGTTAAAAGTAAAAACACAACGATTTTCCAATAAATTCGTTGTCTTTTGAGTGTTGTTGAAGGCATATTTTCTTGTAGTGCTTGAATGGGGTTATATAAGGTGTGGATAGGTGTTAATAAGCTATGGTTCCATAACTTTGTTATGTTTCGAGTCGATTTAGTTAAAATCGAGACATATGATTAAAAAATTGGGAAATTATTTGAGGAACGTAAGTTTACGTCTAAGAAATATTTGTTGATGAATTTTAAGGTGTTATGTTAAGTTTGGATGAATTTGGGTCGTCATTTTAAAGTCTAAGGATAAATTGGGAAAGTTAGGGTTTCAGGTGCAAAACGGTCATTTTACACTAGAAAAATGTTAGACGTCCTGGCAGTGTCCTCAATGCTGTAATGAATGTTAAAATGTTTATTTTAAACGTCTATGGAATTTTATTATGAAACGTTAATGCTAAAAAACGTGTTGCATATTTGGTTTAAAAGAAAAATGATATATACATACATATATATATATATATATTTATATATATATATATATATGCATGAATTTTTATAAGTGGTGAAAATGATGAAAGGTTGAAGGAAATGACTTGATTGTGACATGAAAGGATACGATTGGGGTGAAAAGGATTCAAAGGGAGCCTGTCTATGGGAGAAGGCCCAAAGGGAGCCCAGATGCGGGAAAACACCCCAAAGAGAGCCCATTTACAAGAGAAGGCTCCAGAGAGAGCTTAACAATCATATTTCCATCGAAATGATATGATGATATGTAAGGCCAAGGCTCAGTTGACAGGTGAGAGTGTCGTTGATGTCCTCGCCACCTGTTACCGTGTTTATACGTAGATGTATCCATCGACCTACAGCTCAAATAAAGTCACAAATAATGATCTGAATTCAATAAAACGAAAAAATATACTTATATGATGAAAAGAAATATTTATGATGAAAGGTTTAAATTTCTGCATATTCATGAAAAGATAGTTGTAGTAAAAGTATTTTACTGATGCATGTGATTGTATATGTACTGCATGTTATCATCATTAAGGTTTGCTGAGTCATCAAATTCACTAGGTGTGATCAATGCAGGTGAGCATGATTTTGATAGAGGACTTGATAGTTGAACTAGTTGGACTAAAGATGCACACAACCGAGGATCATCGCTAGTTTTCCGAAATTATGTATATGATTTAAGTTTACTTTAAAGATTTTATGACTTATGATGCTTTTGAGATATTATGAGATATTAAGATGTTTATGCTTTATTTTGAAAAATATTAAATTTAGGTTTGGTTGACGATTTACGTTTTAATGTTTTGAATTGCGTTTTTGGATTTTCAAATAATTAATTAGTGATATTATTTTTAAATGGTGCAAAATATTTCTATATATATGTGTATGTGGTTCGACCGAATGGTTTAGAGAAAAATTGTTGTTAGTATAATTTAAAGAAAAACGAGCAGTGGACGTTTCACTAACATAATACCTTAAAATACATCCATAAATATTTATTTGACGTAAACTTGCGTTCCTCGACTAATTTCCTAATTCGTTTTAAAGCTTAATCATACGTCTCGGAACTTAACCAAACCTTACCAAACTTTAACTAGCTTATTAACACCTAACTATACCTTATACAACCCAAATGAAACCATTTAGAACCCTGAACATGCCTAGACCAGCCACTGAATTTCTGCCATATCTTATTTGAAACCTTAGCTTCACAAGCTTACCCCCCTTTGGCCCTATCCCTCAACCAGCAAGACCAGACCCCCATGAACCCTTCCTAGGACTATGACTGAACCCTAGGGAACCCGCTGGATAGAACTTAACAAGCCTAGAAACCGCAGCCCTCAACCCATTGCTCCACATGGCTTGTGCGATCCTGCATTACGTCCCAGGCCCTGGCCTTCAAACCAGCCCTCATGGAACCACCCTGGACCTCGACTAGCCTCTCTTAGGACCCTTGAACATGTCCCTACTATAGATAAGAGTTGTTCCCCTCTAGGAAGCCCTAGCGGAAAACCCTAACTCCTTTACAAGCAAATTTTTGTTCACCTTATTGTCCTAACTTATCCAGCTTTTAAACATGCACTTAAGGACCCTTAAACATGTTGAAAAACACCCCTTCCCACAGTTCTACCATGACATCCCCTTTGTGCATCATAAGCAAGAGTTTAAAAAGATGAAAAATCTAGTTGTGTTCATGTTATGCCACAAAAATGCAAATATACAAAGTGTATCATGTTTTTCATGCAATCATGTATCAAAACATATAATATAGTGTGAAAGATGAGTGAAAGAAGATTAAGACATGCCTTTGCGTATTTTACGCAAAAAAAAAAACGATTTGAGATCCGAGCAACGTTGGTGGATAGACGTGGGATGAAACCTTGCTGAATTCCATTCAAATTCACGTGAGTTTGCTCTCAAAAACCGTGTGTGTGTGGTTGTGTTGCTGATGGAGAGTCCTAGGGTTTGTTTGATGTGTGGGTGTGTTTTGTATGTGTATAAGCTTATGGTTTTAGGGCCTTTTTTAATTAAATCACTAGGTACAAGTTTAGGTACATTAATCATAGTATAATAGGCCCATTAGGCCCATCAGATAGAAATTAAAATATTGTGTTTAAGATTCTTTTCGATAATATTAACTGAGTTCTCAAAAAATCATTATTTTCGTCAAAAATCAAGAATTGGTTTAAAATACGACTCGGCGCGTAAAAACACCTCGAAAAAAGCAACAATTTTGATAATAACATTTAAATTATACCATATATTAAGTAATTAAACATAATCATTTAATAAAATATTTTTCCCCTTCGTGGTCCCCAGTCTCCATTCCTCGATCACATATCGAATAACCTTTAAAACACAGTTGTATACATTCTAATATAAACCACATTTTTTACCATGTAAACATGCCTATAAATGCAATTAAAATAATTTAATTAGCCATTTTCCCTATATTTGCATGTAGTTGGATTACGCTATCGCATTTTGGATCTTACAGTCAGACCTTTCGTACTACCCGGGTAGTAAAATAGCCATTTTACCCCTGGACTCCAAAATCCCAATTTTGAATTTTTTTACTTTTATTGACTCGAGCATATCACGAATCATCATATGAGATTAAATTTGACTTCTAACATTTTTCCTAGACGTAAACCCGAGCCTTTCAATTTATTGACTTATTAATTAAATTGTGAAGAGTTTAAATCCCGAATTAATCCAAACTTGATATTTTATTCCCAAACATTAAACTTAAACTTTTCATACCTAACATACCCCCGTGAGCCACGAACCACACCCCGTGAACCACGGTTCGAGCCACCTCCTTTATTCCTAGCAATTTCAAACCTTATCCCTTCCTAGTCCACATTTTCCTCAAACACCCAAGCCACCCTCGAGCCACCATGGACCAAACCATTCCCAGACCCTCCTAGACCACCCAGGACTCGCCCTGACCAACACACCTAGTTCCTGCAGCCATCTGCGCACCCTTATCCATCACCCTAAAGTCGTGGCTTCCCTATTCCTCTGAGCCATCATGTTCCAGCTGCCTAGGAACCCACCTAGGACTCTACTAGACCCTATTAGACCAGCCCTAACCAGTCCTAACCGAGCCACGCCTCCCCGTTCAGGATCAAGCCGCATGCGATCCCTAGGTTCTCCTAGGGTTTGTACATTGCTTCTCCTCACCAAGCCACGAGTCCAGCCTTCCATGGACTCCTCCTATCCTCTAAACCCAGCCGCAGCCAGGGCCTGAACCAAGCCCTGGGCGCTATTTCCACCTAGCCAAGCCATCGTATCCCCTAACTCAATGGGTAGCCCTAAAAAACCTAGGTTCATCCTCCCTTATCCATGCATGTTCCAACCAACGTTCCACCCTTAAAAGACCCTTTTCCCATCCCTTAAAAATCTTATATTGGCAGCGTACCCGTTCGAAATCATCACACGTACATATACGCATAGAATCATCAAAACTTTGAAAATAATCATCAAAACGTTAAGCAATTTGTACTCAAATATTTTTCATGCTAAAACACATGAATCATGCATAATATGATTTGAATGGTGCCGAAGAAATATTAATAGCATGCCTTTGCATTAAAAACGCTCGAATATTCGATCTTTAGCGTGTGTTGTGAAGAAGGACGAACGGGCGACGAAAAATCCTTGAATTTTGCTCTTGAAATTTATTGTGTGGTGTGTGCAAAGCTTCGGCTGAATAGAGGCCTTAGCTACCTAGGTTTCTTTTTATTTTTTCGAAAATTATGTGTTTATAGATTAGGGTTTAGGCTTTTAAGTGTAGGAGTAATTAGTTCCACTAATTTTAGTTAAATTAGGCTCATTAGGACCTATTTAGTTGTAAAATAAAAGTTTACAAAAATCTGTTTTCAAAAATAATACTTTTTGGGCCTTTAAAAGTCCTTCGTTTGGTAAAATCGACTTCCCGGATAAAATCGAGATCATCTCGTAAAATAATTTGGACTTCAATATTTTTAGAAAATTTTAATCATATTTGATCTTATTATTGAGCCTTAAAAACATCTATCGAAAATTATTTCATCTTGGTTGTCTTCGGTCTCTTTTCTCCAGCCTATGATCGAATATTAAGATAAAATCTTTAATTTTCATGAAATCATGTAATTAAATCTTCAATCATATAATATGTGTAATGCCCGGAAATTTAATCCTAGTAATCTATAATTATTGATATATAATTGGATATGATTATGAAAGGATTAATCGGGACATGAAATAAGATTAAGTATGACGGGTGCAAGTGTTGGATAGAAATGGTGGCGCCCGAGCGGTAAGAAATGACCGCCCGAGCGCCAAAGTTCCATAAAAACACATCTTGGACAGAAGGTGTGGCGCCCGGGCGGTAGTTTTTGACCGCCCGAGCGCCAATGTGTAACCCAGAAGAGCTCGGACAGAGACTGCCGCGCTCGAGTGGTAGTTTAGCACCGCTCGAGCGCCGACCGAAATTCATGAAAATGTGACGCGTTTCTTTAACCAACCAATTGGATATATATACATATCTATACGTTCGTTTCTTCAGTAGAAAAGAGAAAGAATCGAGAAAAGGGTCAGGGGAAAATTGTTGAAAATCCTTACACCTTTTGTGAGAAAATCTGTCCGTCCGAATTGTAATCTGACTTCAGTACTGTAATCCTATCAACGTAGGCTACAACTGGACGTAAGTTTTGCTACGTTTTGAAATTATGCTATTGTCAGAATTGAATAGGATTCATATATGATGTTCTTGATATGTTAGACATCGTAGAATCGAAGTCAGATTGAGAAACGGACTGATTATGGAATTGTTATGAATTTTTAGGGTATATTGAGTTATACCGGACAGATTTGGATTATGAATGAATTACAGATTGTAATTGATATGAGTTATGATTTGTAATTGATGTCTGTTGATTTGGTATTGACGGGGATACTGAGATTGTACCGTTATGTCGTTGATTTTGAATTAAATCAAGATTGATCAGATTGTTATTGATTTGAAAGACATATTTATATGAAATTATTGGTATTGTCATTGCCAGACAGGCTGTGAGTTCAGGACTTTGACTGAGCCAGAAACCGACGAAAGAAAGGTATAAGTCAATGTGGTATTGGGAGATGGACTTGAGTCGGTTTAGACTTGGGTTTCCCTAAATCACATACTTTACTTTATTGCATTGATATTTGCATTGATTGATTGATATACTTGTTTTCTTGAGTTATAGATTACAGGTATTAGAAGAGTAATCTTATGACAGAAGTGCCGTTAGTGGTGGGATCACCACGGGCACATTGCACGATGTCATAAGATGATGTATTGGCGGTTGTGCCAAAGACTGTCACTGGATGTTTGGCTATCGATGTGGATAGGATGGTGGCTTTTTCTATTACTGTTAATCAGTATTGTATCGATGTGGATAGATTAGTAGCTCTTCTATTACTGTTAATCGATGTCATATCGATGTGGATAGAATTAGAGTTGCTTCTATTACTGTTAATCGGTACTATATTGATGTGGATAGAATAATAGCTTCCTCTATTACTGGTAATCGATACCGTATCGATGTGAATAGAACTGGAGTCTTTTCTATTACTGTTGATCGATACCATATCGGCGTGGATAGAACTGGAGTCTTTTCTATTACTGCTAGTCGATATATGCATGCCAACTTCTAGAATCGGGATCCCTAGACTAGGATTGTGTCTAGTCTGAATGATGTAGCTACGAGTATTGTCGACAGTTTGATATTGATAATGTTTCAGACTTTGTTACATATATCTGTTACCTGATTACATGCTTTATATTGTTTATATGATTGCATGTTTCGTTGATTTATACTGGGAGTATATTCTCACCGGTTTATCCGGCTGTTGTCTTGTCTGTATGTGTACTTGACAACAGGTGGGACAGGATCAGGGTCCAGGAGATGAAGAGAGAAATCGTGATTAGAGTGGTGGCACCGGACTTGGACTAGAGATAGGGTTGAACACTTGATAGTAGTTGTCAAACCATAGTTTGAATAAATGTGTTGTAATACAGGACTTGTATTTTATATACTGATATTTATATATGTTTTAATTTCACTACGTTCCGCATTTTAAAAAAAAAAAATTAGACACTGTTTTTAATTGATTAATTAGTCCCAATTATGATTAAGAACTTGATTAGCGTCCGGGTCCCCACAATATGTATCATTTAAGCATTTAAAATCAATTAAATAAAGCAATTTAAATAATTTACATGCATGTGGTTTACGTAGGCTGATTTTGGACGTTACACTTCATCCACCCACGTTGAAAGCACTCAAAACTAGCCGGTGGAAATCGTAGTCCATCAATGACACATTTTGAGAAAATAAATATGGGCAGTTCTTTTGCAATTCAATCAATCCCCGTTAGAATTCTTGAATATGATGAGGAAACATAAAATTAAACATGTTAATTTCTAACTCAATGCATCATAAACCAAAACACAGAAAAAAAACTTATATCATTGCACAACAAACAATTAAGTGTCTCCAAGTCAAGGAACCATTTCTTATTGTAAGATGAGATCAACCCATATTTTGTCATTATTTTTGTCACACGATCAATCTCAGAATCACATTGAGCTCACGATCTACTAACAAGTCGTCGTATTCTTTTCTCCAATGACAATGACAACATATCTATCGAAAGAATCTCATGCACCTCTTATAGTCTCTTAAACGCAGTGTTCTAAAAGACACGCTTAAGCTTGAAACTCGAAAAAAACGCCCCGCTTCGGAGAAAAGCGGAAAAAAGTGGTCAAAACTGTAGTTTGACTGAATTAAGGGTAATTAAGCGTGCTTAAGCACAATTAATCGCGTCTGTTTATTTTTAAATTTTTTTTATTTTGAAGGTATGTCTTTTTATTTTAAAATAATAAATTATGTTTATAATTTAGATGTTTATTTTTAAATTTTAATTATGATTAAGCGTGTCTGACAATGATTTGACAAATATTTAGCAATTTTTAATGTAATCTAGTTGTAAAAACAATTAAAGATGGTAATTTTGAGATTTTCATGTTTTTATAAATATGAGAATTAATGTATCAGACTTAAATTTATCATATTTATGTATTATTTTATCTATTTATTGATTTGAGATAATTATAATTACATTAAAGATAAAAAAACGCTTTTTCACGCTTAAGCATGTGCTAAACTCGCTTAAGTTTGAAAAGCTTGGAGCTCGACATCCACGCTTCGGGACACTTCACGTCTTTTAGAACCTTGCTTAAACGACCCCTCTTCATGTACTGTAACTAATGTCTCATTTCCAACAGTTGTTTCTGCATCTCTATCTCTCACTATAGTATTCACCTCCTCTTCTGATCTCTCGGCCCTCTCAAATGGCCCCTCCCTCTCAAACGGTTCCTCCCCCTCTTCATTTATTGTAAATAATGTCTCATCAACAGTAGTTGTTTCTGCACCTTTATCTCTCACTGTTATATCCATCTCCTTAGCTACTCTCTCAGTCCTCTGAAACAGCCCCTCTTCATGTACTCTAAATGATGTCTCGCCACCATCTGTTTTAAGCTCGATATATCTGTCTAGATTTATCTCAGTACATCCATGATATGTGAAAATCCATAAGCTTGATCTTTTTGTAGCACCGTAAGTTTGTCCTCCAAACTTGTCAAGAGGACGTCATACATATTTGCACGATATGGATAAGTTCTGTCTGTGAGTAGGGGAGATACATGATTCATATCTGTATGAAATGGAGACAGAGTGGGTTTTGTCAGTCTTTACGTGCGAGCCAATACTCTAGGTCGTCGAGAATATGTATGAGGCCTATATTTAGATGGCCAACGAGATGTATGACCCCTATCTCTAGATCAACTCTATGGCGCGAATGGTGACTACATCAAGAGTCGAATAAAAAAATCGCTAGACAAATAGTGTACAGACAACAACTCCGCCGGAGTCGGAGTAATATTAGCTAACAAATAATGTATTAAGTAATATGAAAGTAAATAAATTGGATTCTTCAACTTACCTTGTTTGGAACACTACTAAATGATTTTTGACATCATCCATCGAAAGAGAATGATTCTTACTCAATTTTTCCCACCCAAGGATGCATCCGAGATATCAGAACATTTGCACTATCTCTATGAATAGCAAATATTTCACTATTAGATAAAAAAATATTCATATGCCAAAATCTAGCAAAAACATGTTACACAAATATACTTGTATGATTCCAACCTTAGAAATAACTTTTTTAAAAAAACATATAATATTTATTACCTGCAAAAGATGAATGAAGCAGTGATATAGAAGTTACCGAACCCAGTAAAGTTCGGATCATTCTTACGTCATTCTGCCAAATTTTTATAACTTATAAACTTACTTTCGAGGTCTTTTCACAGCGTGTAAAGTGCTTCCTCGAAAGCTAATTTACCCCATGGATGGTTATTAAAACTATCCAAATCATTAGCTAATCTAATCCACTCTTTGTCCAGTGCATCATGCTTGTTTTTACGTTGAGAACCCAATACATCTACTACAAAATAAAGGCCGACCAGTTTCGATTTCTCAACATTCATTTCTTCACCTCCGCCATTTTCGTATTCATCAATTTTAGCCTTCAAATCACCTAAACATAGGCTCGATCTCTTACTAAAATGACTAAGCCTAAATCCATTTTCCTTAGGTATGACATGATAAATTTTAGAATAATTGAGGTAAGTGATCAAACAATATTGCAACAATGAAAAACACATAGACCTCTTGCAATACATCATCCAAACTTCATCACTCCCACTATCATAGGTCTTTATACTCATCAAAACCATAAAATCTGATTCAAATTCATAAAATAATTTGCAAATCTAATTAATCTACCGAATTGAGTTTGTTGGACCAAATGCTCCAACTAATTTTCATTAAAAAAAATGAATACATTTTATAAGATATCTCAAAGTAGTGAGACCTCAATGTCAACTTGCACCCATAAAACTAATATTTTTCAAGTTTAGCGGAAATAAATACGTAAAAAACCACATGAAATTGTTGTTTGACATGAAAAATGGAAAATTTTGGTCGATTTTTTCAATTTGGGTTGTTTTAGGCCGAGCTCGACCCAACTAAAACTGTTATTAAAAACTGGGTTGTGTGTTCGTTTTATGTCAAGCGCAACTTTTACTGAAAATAATATTAAAAACTTAAGTGCGATTTCATAAATATTTTAGTTGTTTGCAATCTCTGGGTCGAGAGCTTATTAATCTAAAACACAAACAGATTCATGAAATATCGACCCCACAGAAAATCACAAAAAATTTGGTTTCTATGGGTCGGGTTTTAATATTTGGGTCGTGTCTCTTTAAAAGCAACCCAGATTCATCAAAATGAGACCCAAATTGTTGGAACATTTCATGTTCACAATCTTGATTTTGATGATAACGAAACTTGTTATTTTGTTTCTAATGATTTATCTAAGTGTGTAAGAATCTGGAACTGATCAGGTTCCGAACTGATCAGTTAAACGAGCCAAAACTGAAGCTAACAAATGCGAACTGAAAGTGTTAGCCGATTGCCCAAACTAAATCAACTCAACTGATATATCAAAGAACAGCTCAACTGATTGTCCAGCTGATAGGCAATTCAGCAGAAGACCTTCAAAAGCCCAACCAGCTGATGAAGTGTGTAACGCCCTAGATTCGACGAATGTCCTCACTGTACCAAGACGAGTCTTTCCAACGTGCTTATGTCATCACTCACACGCACCTTAGAAACTTCTCAGGGGGTCACTCATCCCAAAATTGCCCAAAGTCAAGCACGCTTAATTTTGAAGTTCTTATGTGATGAGCTACCGAAAAGAAGATGCACTTTCTTGATATGAGTAGTACATATCAAATCTTTTAAGCCTTCTTCAACTGTACAGTCCATTACATTGAACAGTCTCGGAATCCCTCTCATTCCGAGGCAGCTCATTGTCCGTGCAACCTCATGACCCAACTGAATATCAGTTCATATGACTAGTTAGGTGCATCAGTTAGGACTCAATCAGTTGCAGATCAAGACAAGCTTATCCTAAGTGAATTCCAGCTAGGCACAACGATAAAAAAAGATATTTTACGATCAAGGTACAATAATGGACGTTGCAGCAACACTTAAAGACAAAAAGTTCCAGCATAGATTTTGGAAAAGTCAAGACACGAATCTCAAAGAACACATTCAAGCTGCAACAGATACAATTATTGAGTCTTACTGTACGATCAATTTCCCACCTATAAATAGAAGATCAGTGAAGACCAATATACAACAAGTGTGTGAAGATACAGAAAAAAAGGCACGCATATTGCATATCGGCTTACAAGAAGAAATCATCCCAAAGAGAACACTTCATCGTGTTATCAGCTTAGATTAGAAGCATAATTCTCTCAGTGTGTTAGAAAACTTTCGTGTTGTAATCAGATATCATTTCTCACACACAAACACACCACCACTCAAATATAATCTTGCACAAAGACAATAAACTTGTGTATGTAGTATTTGACACACAGACGTTAAACAAGTGTTGACTGGAAGATGCTGCCTTCAGTCTAGTTTAGGAGTTAAGTTAGGCAGTTGGGTAAATCCTAAGCTGAGTTGTTTTGTACAAATCAAAGTCTTCTAGTGGATCCTACCCGAAGTGGTAGAAGGGGTGACGTAGGAGCAGTTGAAGTCTCCGAAAATCCATAAACATATCTTGTGTATTTAATTGTTTAACTACTGTTTTCAAACTGATTTGATCGGTTAGAGCATCTGTCAGTTCAATTTTCACCATAACTGAACTGATATATGTCACAACTGATTCCCTTTATTTTCAGTTATTCAATTACACATGATATAAAATATGTCAGTGTTTCTTAACGAATGATTATTTCGAGTGTTTTCCGCTTGATTTAATATCAAACTCGATTTAATTCATCGGTGTAAACATTCTTAGAACACGAGCTATTGCAGCTCTGAGAGAATATTGTGTTTGAAGCACCTCAAGGTGCACAACACACGATCCTTCACAAATGATAGGGCTTGCTCGGGTTTTGATAATGTGGGAATCGAATTTTAGAACGCTAACATTATTTCAAGAAATAAATCTACTGTAATAAGAACAATAAATTGAAAGGTTTGAACTTGTATAAATACATGATCTCTTCCTGTCTTCTTTTTAAACTCAATGTTGAAAGGTTCCATCTTCATTATTCTTATGTAATTAGTTCGTAGTGGACTCTGAAATGGTGCTTCATGGAGGTGAAAAACAAATAAGAGATGATGATTATTCTAGAATACGATGGATTTGAAAAATAAGAAGAAACAGAGAAGACCCAAAAGATCAAGAAACTAACAATTGATTCAAATTTGTACATTTTTTAATGTTTGGAATAAAAATTATTTTGATTAAATTCTGTTTTAATTATATTTAGTTTTAATCGTTACGAGCAAATTTTCCTTTTACTTTCCCCTGTACGTATGTATCGCGGGCCAAACTCCTCACAACGGGAGCGACTCAAAACATGAAGCTGCACACTTGCGGTAGTGCTTCTACTGACGTTGGATTCTCAACTCAAGCTCAGTGTAAGCTCCAAGCTGCTCGTTTTCCTTTCTATTGTCAGCTTTTTCTTGGGTTTCAATCACACAATCATCTCCTATTTGGTACAAGTCTGTACGCGAACAAAAAGATTTCAATTATTGGCCACAAAACTGGGGGGTTTATGGGGTCTAAGCCTCTGGGTCATTCCAAGATTGCGGATTTTCCGAAGAAGAACATACATAAAGGAAAGAACAATAAAAAATATGGAGGTATATTGCCGTCCATTTTGCGGTCTTTAGAGGCCGGGAGTGACGTTGAAAATACCCTTGAGTTGTACTATGGGAAGCTTAGTCCCAAAGAGCAAACCGTGATTCTGAAAGAACAACGCAGGTGGGACAAGGTTTTGAGGGTGTTTGAGTGGTTTAAGTCTCAGAAAGATTATACTCCCAATGTAATTCACTATAATGTGGTGCTTAGGGCGTTGGGTAGAGCTCAGAAATGGGATGAGTTGAGGCGTTGTTGGATTGAGATGTCCAAAGCTGGAGTCTTTCCCACGAATAATACATTTGGAATGCTTGTCGATGTGTATGGAAAAGCAGGGTTAGTGAGGGAGGCCCTTTTATGGATCAAACATATGATTTCGAGAGGAATTCTCCCGGATGAAGTGACTATGTCTACAGTGATTAAGGTGTTGAAGGACGCAGAGGAATATGACAAGGCTGATAGGTTCTTCAAGGATTGGTGTGCAGGGAGGATTGAATTGGAAGATCTTGATTTGGAAAATGTGGGTGATTGTCCTATCAGTGTAAAGGAGTTTTTGTTGACTGAGCTTTTTCGGACTGGTGGGAGGACACAGTCTCTCACAGATAAAAGCATGTTGGAAAAGGATTGTTCTGTAAGAAAACCATGTCTTACTGCTACTTATAATACCCTCATAGACTTGTATGGAAAGGCCGGTCGCTTGAAAGATGCTGCCAATGTGTTTTCTGATATGTTGAATTCTGGCGTGGCACTGGATACATTTACTTTCAACACGATGATATTCATTTGTGGGAGTCAGGGTTATATGTCTGAGGCCGAGGCGTTGTTTAGTAAGATGGAGGAAATGGGGATTTTTCCGGATACAAAAACTTACAATATATTCATCTCCTTGTATGCTAATGTGGGGAACATTGATGCAGTTTTTCGTTGCTATAGAAAGATCAGGGAGGCTGGTCTTTTCCCCGATGACGTAACCCATAGGGCTTTTTTAAAAATTCTATGTGAAAGGAATATGGTTCAGGAGGTAGAGGCCGTGATCGAAGAAATGGAGAACTCGAAAATGCATATCAACGAGCACTCTGTCCCCATACTTACAAAGATGTATGTTAATGAAGGATTAACTGAACGGGCAACTTTCGTGGTTGAGAAGTCCGAATTGCATGGTTGGTTGTCATCAAGGACATATGCTGCTATAATGGATGTATATGCAGAGAAGGGACTTTGGGGTGAAGCTGAGGCATTATTTTACGCTATAAGGGATGGTGGTAAACAGAAGGAAGTTTTGGAGTATAATGTCATGATGAAAGCCTATGGTAAAGCTGAACTATATGACAAAGCTATATCTCTCTTCAAGGGTATGAGAAATCAAGGAACATGGCCCGACGAGTGCACATATAACTCTCTTATACAAATGTTAGCTGGAGGTGATTTAGTGGATGAAGCAAGAAACCTTAAGACTGAAATGCAAGAAGCAGGCTTTAAGCCCTCTTGTTTAACCTTCTCTGCTATTATTGCTAGTCTCACAAAGAAGAATGGTCTCTCTGATGCAGTTTATGAGTATCAAGAAATGCTTCGAGCTAATATAAAACCAAATGAAATTGTTTATGGGTTGTTAGTGGATGCTTTTGCCGAGGCTGGAAAATTTGAAGATGCCATTCACTATTTCAATGTCATGGAAAATTCTGGGATTCCAGCAAATCAAATAGTTTTGACCTCTATGATCAAGGCCTACGGTAAAATTGGGTCTGTAGAAGGAGCAAAACGGTTGTATGAGAGGATGAAAAATTTGGATGGGGGTCCTGATATTGTAGCATCCAATAGTATGCTTAATTTATATGCAGAATTGGGAATGGTGTCAGAAGCAGGGTTGCTATATAATTATTTACGAGAGAAAAATTATGCTGATGGGGTTACATTTGCGACCATGATGTATGTTTATAAAAACATGGGCATGCTTGATGAAGCCATTGAAGTTGCAGAGGAGATGAAACAGTCGGGTTTGGTGAGGGATTGTGTAACATTTAATAAAGTCATGGCATGCTATTCCACTTATGGGAAGCTAGTTGAGTGTGGTGAATTGCTGCATGAAATGTTAATGAATCATAAGATTTTTCCTGATGGGGGAACCTTTAAAGTGCTTTTTACTGTGTTAAAGAAGGGTGGCATTGCTGATGAAGCTGTGGAACAACTCAAGTCATCTTATCAGGATGGGAGACCGTTCGCCAAGCAAGCTGTGATAACCTCTGTTTTCTCTATAGTTGGGCTGCATGCATATGCTCTTGAATCCTGTGGAACTCTTAGAAAAGGAGACGTGGGCTTCAATTCCTTGGCGTACAATGCTGCAATTCGTGCTTATGTAGCATATGGGAAGACCGATGAAGCATTGAAAATGTTTATGAGAATGCAAGATGAGGGACTTGAGCCTGACATCGTTACTTTAATTAGTCTTGTTAATTGTTATGGAAAAGCTGGCTTGGTCGAAGGCATAAAGCGCATATATAGCCAATTAAAGTATGGAGCTGTTGAGCCAAACGAATCCTTGTACAAGGCAGTAATAGATGCTTACAAAATTTCCAATAGGCATGACCTTGCTGAATTGGCCTCTCAAGAGATGAGATTTGCTTTTGATACCAAACTATTTACAGATTCTGCTGTTGAAGATGCACCCAATGAACTATTGCATGAACAAACCGCACATGACATGTGAAAAAGTTCGTGAAAACGTGAAAAATCACTATGTAGCTGATGCCAAGATTAATAAGTTTAATTTTGTAGGTCTTTAGAATTTAAAGAACCATGTGCACTCTCTATAAATCTGATTGACACAGTGGAACATCAGAACTGTACACTTCAGGCATACATGAGTTCAAGTTTCTAGTGAAACTGGTGAATTTTTTCATTGGCTGGACCAAAGGCTGGTAATTTGATTCAGATAAGCGTGAAGAAGTCTCTCTCTTTGTGACATGAATAATAGAATGGAAACTGGAAGATGTTAACTTTCTTGTAAATCTTGCAAGTTTTCTCAGATATTGAACAGAATTGTTACATCTTAATTGAAGATCTGTTTGATTAAGTTTTATTAAAGAGTAGTGGAAGGAAGTGTGTAAATGTCAGGAATCCATACTGTTGAGTCTTCTCTTTGTTTTACTATCAAGTTCATGCTTCTTATTCTATTCTCTCAGTAAAGGATGCTTTTTAAGTTAAAGGATGAAAACAATTAAGAAGAGGAACCGGGGAGACTGGAATTTAATACGAAAGGAGAGTTAGATTTAAAAGATTAAATGATAAATTGGAATCCTGGTTTTGGCTATTCTGACTGGGCTATCCGAATCTATCGGATGGATGAACTTGAGGTACGTGGATTCATATTTTGGGTTTATTGTTTTCTTCGAACTTCTTCTATATTTGTTGATACACACAAATCATGAGATTTAAATTTTGAAGTTCAGTTCAATGTTTATAAATATAGTCAGTTGAGGCTTTTATTATTGTTTGTAATGAAACACGTCCTATTTACTAAATATATTTGGCCTTAGTGGCAGAACAGAAGGGGTGTTCGCAGGGGCCGTCAGTATCCTTCCGCCCTAAGTTTTCTTATAGATTTATATGCTTTTTTCTGTATTTAATGTTAGAGTGGATGCCCTGCAAGCCAACGGTTGGCTAGAGAATTTAGTGACTCAAGTGTAATAAACAATCTTTATTTTAATATAATTTATTTTTTAATGGTTTCGTTATACTTTATCTGTATACCCATGCAAGCAGCATAGATAAAGTCCTTGATTATGCTTTAATACAAATGAATCGTAATTCGATGTTGAAACTCATTTGTAAACACTGCATATTCTAAATTCGTTCCTAGTCGATTCAGCCGCCTAAAACATGGATAAAGGTCGCTTGAGCTCGAGATTAGCATCTGTGATGTTGTGTACTGCGTTTCTTGGTAAGGGCATAGAGATGTCCAAACATACAGATGGGTAGTCATATGATGATTATACCGAACAACCCTCCCTCGGACTTTCCAAGTGGTTATCATTCATCGAGAGGATAAGTTCGTGGTTATGATTGTACACCATTAGTCCTTACCACCCGGGACAGCACTGAGGCTCTATATGCTAGGGCTGTGCTTTGACTCGTTTACCGGCTCCAGGAGAGTCATCAGGTGGCGAGGTTGGGTATAGTTGCGACACATATAGGAGCCAGTGCATTGTAGTCGGGGATTCACCGCTCACCTGCGGGTGTGGATATCCTATGTGATCTAATGAAATAATAGTGCATGGAATCTCTGACCAGAGTATGAGATGTACGTTGGAGAAGGAGTTCTCCAATAGTACACGCGATGCCACTATTATAGTTATAACATAGTTATCGAATTAATATGCAACCCTCGATGAACCAATGGTTGTAGATTCGATCGGGATATATGAGATGAAGGGACCGTACTGTACGTTAATCATAATCTACTGGTTTTTGCAGGCACTATCAGTGATACCTAGGGGATCATGGGGCGATGCTACTAGACGGCAGACGCTCTTACCATGATCCGATGGGTGCTATCAGAAATGAGTTATGACATTCTTGATCAAGGTGTTGATGAAAAAAATGGGGCTAACTAGGGTAAGCCCGAATAAAGGATTATGTCCTGAATCACAAAGAGTTGTGAACCCACGGCTAGCTGTATCCCTGAACCATTGAGGGTCACACAAGCACTGGATCGTTTGTTCCCGTTGAGAGAATAAATTCAAGGAGTTGAGTTTATGATAATTAAATTTTGAGAAAATAAATTCAAGGAGTTGAATTTATGATATAGTAAATTCAAGAAGTTGAATTTATGAAATTTGTAGATAATAAATTCAAGGAGTTGAATTTATAAAATTTTGAGGATTTAATTTATTAAGCTCAAAAGTTGAGTTTATTAAATATTAAATTTTGGAGGTGATAAATTCAAGGAGTTGAATTTATAATTTAAATATTAAATTCAAAATGTGAATGTTA